>NW_028159222.1:250000-318226 GCF_964263955.1 Coregonus lavaretus
TTTGTAAATGATGTCTGAGTGTTGGAGTGTGACCCTGGCTATCCGTAAAAATAAAAAATAAATAAAATGTTGCTGTCTGGTTTGCCTAATGTAAGGAATTTGAAATTATTAATACTTTTACTTTTACTTTTCATACTTAAGTATATTTTAGCAATTCCATTTACTTTTGATACTTACAGTTTTTTACAATCACTTTGGCACTAATTTCAGAACCTTGACGTCATTTTTCAAAACTCTAGACACAAAACTCAAAACGGTCGTCACTTGTAACACAGGCTGTCCAATGTTCAAAACATTGCATTGTGCGTTCATATCTTTAAAGAAATATTGCACTTGCACAATCATTGGTTCAAAAAACAAATTTATTGTGAAATACCAATGAAACGTTAATTTAGATCACCCACACACAAGCAACCGATAGTTTCACTGTGTCATTGTTCGTACAATCATTCAATATTGTAGTAAAATAGGTGATACATGTTTCATTATGGTACTACATGTAAATACATCCCTGTAAAAGTACTGCAGTAGTAGAGAGAATACTACAGACACAGTGGAATCATTGAACAAAATCTGAAATATATTGATGAAAAACAATACAGTACTGTAAAACATCAAATGCAGTGTTCCTCAACTTGCTTGCTTGTACTGTAAAAAGGTTAAAGCCTGCCTCATCCAAATATATGAATTTTTGGTGGTTGTCATCAGCATCCAGCTCCATCACCCTCTAAAAATACATTTTGGAAAGAGATTTACTGATTACTGTACAATGTAGAATTATTAGGGAATTTTATTACAACAGCCATCTTGAAACTGAACATACCTGAACATACTCAGTCCTCATTTGCTTCACTCTGTCTGCATTTCTTTCAAAAGGCACACGGTATAGTTGTTTTAAAGACACCTGGTGCCTTCTCAGCATGCGTGCAATAGTCGGCAAACTTATGGATTCCACATTGTTAAACATGTCTTCATTGTCCAAGATATGCTGGCGAATGTCTGTAAGGTGAATATCATTTCTGGCCCGAACCAAATTGACCACAGCCTGCTCTTGTTGGTCAGTCAGAATTTTGCCTCTGCCTCCCCTATTTGGCCTAGTCTCAATTCTACAGGAAACATTACAGTAAGAAGACACTTGGTCACATCACCTACTCTGTGATACACATTGGTATGCAGTCATTTGACAATTGAGAGAAGCATAATGTTTAGTGCATGCTGACTACTTACCGGTTCTCATTGCGGAAAGTTATAATTATTGAGGCCACGGTTGACCTTTTGAGGTTTGGTTGTATCATTGTAGCCGCCTCAGTCATTGTCATGCCATGATTTATGACATGGTCTACAACTATTGCTCGGATTTCATTGGACACTCTTTGCTGTTGCTGCCGCTGTCTTGGTCCGTGGCCTTGTCCTCTACCACGTTCCCCCACACCTCTCAAACGAGGCCCACGACCACCTCTCAGAAGGGGTGCTTGTCCCCTGCCATTCCTTTGACCAACACGTCTTCCTCATCTTCTTCCCACCACTGCTTGACCTCTATTGTGACCTGGATCACCTGCCAGCTCCATGTTACAGTACGTATCGCTATGTTGTTGCAAGTGGATCCCAATCAATTCCAGTTCCACAATGTGAACTCAATCATCAGTAACAAGTTGGCAGAATTGGAGAAGCAATTACAAGGGCCTGCATCCATACAGTGCAGTACTGTCAATACTGTAAATAGTCTGAAAAGGTGGTACATGGGACCATAGAAACGGTGTCTGATAAAGAATGATGATGAAATATTACATCCATAGATAATGTAGTCTAATTGGTTCATGCTCCACGCTAATTGGTGACAATGAATCTCATTATCTTGAAACTTTCATGATCTAAACATGGGATATTGTTTGTCTGTTTCCATACGACTATGCATTAAGAGTAATGCAACAGTTACTTAGCATTTTGAGCAGTTGTATCAATTGATAGTTAGATAATTGTAATGAAATGAATAGACACTCATCTGAAATGTAATGTGTGAATTGCCTTTTGAAATAGTAGTTCTTTGATGTTAAGCTGTGCCATATTGAACAGGTGATTTTTGTTAAATGAACAAATTATCTTAGTTTTATGTGTATTGTATCCAAGCAATTGAAAGAAGTGTTAGAGTTTTGAAAAATGTGCATTTTGATCATTGGTTGTGAGTTTTGTGTCTAGAGTTTTGAAAAATTACGTCAAGGTTTTGAAATTATTGCCAAAGTGATTGTAAAAAACTGTAAGTATATTTAAAACCAAATACTTTTAGACTTTTAATCAAGTAGTATTTTACTGGGTGACTTTCACTTTTACTTGAGTCATTTTCTATTAAGGTATCTTTACTTTTACTTAAGTATGACAATTGGGTACTTTCTCCACCACTGGTAGTGTTGTTATAGTGTGGTTAGGAGTAATGGAAACTTGGCTGGTTATTCCAGAAAGGCCAACTCACTCCTCTACAGAGGAAATACCCCACACAGAGGCCCTCCTAGTAGGAAAACGTATGTGTGTGTGTGTCTGTGGGTCAGAGGAGGCTGGTGGGAGGAGCTATAGGAGGATGGCTCATTGTAAAGACTATAATGGAATAAATGGAACGGTACCAAACACATCAAACATGGAGACCACGTGTTTCACTACGTTCCATTAATTCCATTCCAGCCATTACAATGACTTTTGAGTACTTTTTCCACCACTGTGTGTGTGTGTGTGTGTGTGTGTGTGTGTGTGCATGTGTTTGTCTCCTGTCCTTTCATGGGAATTACCTAACGGGCCACCCATGCAAACAAGTTGTTTCATTCAAGCCTTCATGTGAAACTTGGGCTGTATGACAGAATACACTAAATGTACAGTATATAGTCTTCGTCACAAGCTTCACATTAATGTGTTATTCATTTAGCAGACACCCTTATCCAGAGCTCAGCTGGTAGAGCACGGCGCTTGTAACGCCAAGGTAGTGGGTTCGATCCCCGGGACCACCCATACACAAAAATGTATGCACGCACGACTGTAAGTCGCTTTGGATAAAAGCGTCTGCTAAATGGCAAATTATTATTATTACAGGAGCAATTAGGGCGTCACCTCACTTTCACAACCTGAGCAGTAAAGCCTGCTAGTAAAACTATGACAAAGCTTAGCTAATTTCCCCCCCAACATCGGAGACCTTGATCACAAGGTAACGCTGTTGAAGGTAATATATTTCTTAACGCTGTTGAATGCCGATAATACGGGGGTCCCATCGTGCTCTATACTAGAGCAGATCTCCCGAGTCCACCGGAAATAACTCAGCCCTGTGGGCAAACTTCCAGTGTAACTACGTGTAGGCAGCTGCACGAGGCTATAAAAGTAAACTCACCCATAATAAGGTAGGAGACTGTTGGTAAGAACTGTGTAATATTAAATGAAGTGTTTCAGAGAATAAAATACTACATTTTCACACCATACTACCTTATAGAGCACCTTAAGATGACACTGTCACAAAGTGATACCGTTATTATTATGCTATTTGCAACAGATGATTTCACAACCGCTATCAATAACATAATTGTTCTTATTTGATTAATTGATTATGGGAGGCCTAAAACGATTAAATTCGCCTTTATTTTATATACCTGTGTTCCATGCAATACATAACATGTTTAGCCAATGCCATGTCCTGTACAAAATGTTGGGATAAAAAAAAAGATATATATAAATATAAACGAATCTACCCAAAAGCCTTTAACAACTCACCTTTCTCACAGGCCAGTAGGAAGAGCTTCTCGTCTAGAGTAGTCTCCTCCTTAACCTCCCTCAAGTCTTTCAGGGCCAGAAATGTATCCGGAGAGGACACGTCCGTGCACTGATACAGAGCGGCCATTACGACTGAGAAGGAATAGGGAAGAACACTGATGCGCATCCCACTAGGCGCCAACGACCAAAAGCCCGTCAGGATGACATATACTACACAAAGACTTTTACTTTATTTCCCGCTAAAGAACGGCAGTTGTAGACAATAATATGTAGGCTAGGCTATTATTGTTGTTGCATCCGTGTTGGTAACGTTTCCTCCGTTTTTACGCAGCGTCGGCGTTTGGCGCGCGTAACGACCTTCCAGTTGTTTCCTCGTAATTTCATTTTGACATGCTATTCTTCTTCAAGTGTAAACATACTGGACACCGTCGGTGCGCATAATTATCCATCTCCATCAGCGTGTTTACAAGCACCGTTTTCTCGCACGGCTTCGCAGGATCTTAGCGCAATGGACCTGATGGTGTTGCTGCTGCGCGTTGCGCGCTGCGCATACTCATTCTCCACCTGCTTTCTCATCTCGCGCACGCAGGCAGCATCCTCAGCAGTCCACATTTACATAACAAGCTTGCCTTCAAATTTTTTTTTAACCATTATTACATTTTATTTTAGATAGTCTTCAGAAAATAAAAAATATCTACATCCTACACATAATGTAGCCTACATCAGATGACGAAGAGCTGAGGACGTTTAGGTTATTTGATAATCAAATTTAAAGAGATGAAGAAATACAGCTAGTTCAAAAGGTTCCCTCTGACGTATTTCCAAAATACTGTATTACAATCATAGTCGGCTAACATAATGCTAAAATATGCGGTTTGATTTGGAATAATATTGTCTCAAAGTTTCAATTTGCACATTCTTAACATAAAATCTCAATGAATTGACTATTTACCTTGCTCTAATTTGTTTATATAACAGGAATTATATATATGACCACATTGTGTCTGTGTGTGTCTGTGTGTGTGGACATGTTGGACCACACACACACACACATAAACTTGACCAACTGGGGACATTTTGTTAGTCCCCACAATGTCAAATGCTATTTCTAGGGGGTTTATGGTTAAGGTTAGAATTCGTGTTAGGGTTAGAATTAGGTTTAAGGTTTAGGAGCTAGGGTTCGTTTTAAGGTTAGGGTTAGGAGCTAGGGTTAGGTTTAGGGTTAGAGTTAAGGTTAGGTTTTCGGGTTAAGGTTAGGGTTAAGGTTAGGGTAAGGGTACGGGTTAGGGAAAATAGGATTTTTAATGGGACTGAATGGTGTGTCCCCACAAGGTTAGTTTTACAACACTGTGTGTGTGTGTGTGTGTGCCTGCACATGATGTGTCCATATTAGATCAATATAATAACAATGTTTCTAGGAGCAGCGTGACTTTGAGGACATTGTGTAACTGCAGATAAATGTCACTTTTAAAATCACACAGGTATAAATACTGCACCATTTAATACAAGAGAGCTTTTAGGTAATGAACATGCCCTTGCACCATTAAACCCAGGAAGACTGGGATACATGATGGTCAAATTACATTGGCCTATTATTTATGGCGCAGACATGCATCTTTCACCATGGGGTGTATTTCATGTAAAATGTGATATTTTTTTCTAGTCTGGGTGAACATATCTCGTGAAATAACTGTAGGCCTAGTTCTAGAGAACAAAGAATACATTTCACAATGAATCAATTCAGTTTCTTAATCTTATTTTTCTATCAAACCAAACTGGAATTGACATATTCCCCCTCGCCCCAGCAGATGGCAGTCTTTCCAAAGCAACTGCAGAGCACACAGTGACTTAATCCAAACGCCTAGAGTAATGAAAATAAACATTTACCATGAAGAAATCCTTTAAAGAAAAGAGTAGCCTATCACTGAACTAAAAGAGTAGCCTATCACTGAACTAAAATCGCCTATATAATCTTGAGACAACTGCAGGACTTGCTTGACTCCTAATAGAGATGCCCAAACCCTCCCTTTTGTGGCTTCCATTGTTCTAATAACACATTAATTGACACGCGTGAGCAGATGATTTTCAGTCTGTTGAGCATTTGGGTGCCCTAAAACACATGGGTTTATCGCTTCCCAGCCCTGTCAATTCCACGCTGACAGATGTCGAATAGCAGATTACCGCTGAAAAGGACAGGTCAGGATTGGCAGGTCAGGATTGGCAGTTCAGTTAGCGGGTTGACCGGCTCTCAAAGGGAACTGCTCATTGCCTACCGTTAAACCAGGTCTAGAGTAACCTGTTGAGACTGTGGGCAAAACAAATGTATGTAATGGGAGCTATCGATTGCTTACTGCCTATAAATGAGAAGGAAAGACAGACATGGTAGAGAGACACATGATCTATAATGTTAATAACAAACATTGAATGTAGGCTATTGTCTGTTCTCTCTGACTCTGACAATAAAACAAAACACCCCCCCCCCCAAATAAATAAAATGAAACAAAACATCCGATTTGAAAAATATTGCCACACATACTTGATATGAAACAATGTAACGTTGAAACTGTAAAAAATGCCATGTGTGTGCACGTGACTTTACCCACAGTCCCGTTAGGGGGGTTTCTTCCCTTTTCAGGTGTCTATCATAGCATCCTGGTTTCCACCAATTAGAGTGCCCGAATGCACATTTGGACTCTGAACCCTCCCATTCCAGGTCAGAGTGGCTAACCTTGTAGGCAGATGAAGACAAGTTTGGCTGCCGATCAAGTTATCAGTGTGTTTACCAGTTAGATTGTGCTTGCATCCATATAGTGAGTTGTGGGTTTACTGTTGTGGGTTTTATGCTGTTAGCAATGCTCAATCACTTGTAGTTACTTTCTTACATTTGTAACATACAGTACTGTTTGCAGTGGTGTAAAGTACTTAAGTATACAGTAGAGGCTCCTCAGGGGAGGAAGGTGAATTTCATACAAATACAAATAGTGAAACACTAAAAAAGTTATCATTTTTAGATAAAACTATACTAAATATATTCACGTCACCAAATAATTTATTTAACTACAATGTTTTGCAATGAAGGCCTACAGTAGCCCCAGCAGCACTCTGTAGGGTAGCGCCATGGTGTAGCCGGAGGACAGCTAGCTTCTGTCCTCCTCTGGGTACATTGACTTCAATTCAAAACCTAGAAGGCTCATGGTTCTCACCCTCTTCCATAGACTTACACAGTAATTATGACAACTTCCGGAGGACGTCCTCCAACCTATCAGAGCTCTTGCAGCATGAACTGACATGTCTCGAGGAGCGTTCAGAGCGCACACTGGACGCTCTGGCCAAGGAGTAGGGTTGATCCGAGTGTTCGGACCTCTTAACTGCAGTCAAGCACCCAAGCTAACTGGCTAACGTTGGCTAGCTACTTCCAGACACAAATGAGAGAACAGCTCACTCTTACCATTTTACTCGCCCTAGCAGAGCTGGTTAGGCTGTTTTCATGTTATCTAGAGCTTGGTGACTGTAACTGTGCTGCTGGGAACAATTTAATTAAAACATTTTAAACAGGTGTTGCACCTTCATAAATTCATCAGTTATTCTGCGCTCTGGCACACCGACGAGAGTTTTCTGAAATCAGAGTAAATTGCCAGAGTGAATTTACTTTACTTTACTATTTCTATTTTTGACAACTTTTACTTTTACTTCATTATATTCCTGAAGAAAATAATGTACTTTTTACTCCATACCCTGACACCCAAAAAGTACTCATTACATTTTGAATGCTTAGCAGGACAGCAAAAATTGTCAAATTCACGCACTGATCAAGGGAACATCCCTGGTCATCCTTACTGCCTCTGATCTGGCGGACTCACTAAACACAAATGCTTCGTTTTTAAATTATGTCTGAGTATTGGAGTGTGCCCTGGCTATCCGTAAATAAATTAAAAAAAACAATAAATTGTGCGGTCTGGTTCGTAAATTCACTCTGGCTACTGACACCGGTCATATTCAACGGGTGTTGCACGTTCGTAAATTAATCAGTTATTCTGCACTCTGGCACACAGACGAGAGTGCTCTGAAATCGGAGTAGATAGCCAGAGTGAATTTACGAACGCACGCTTAAGTGCATTTAAAACCAAATACTTTTAGACTTTTACTCAAGTAGTATTTTACTTTCATTTTCTATTAAGTTATCATTACTTTTACTCAAGTACGACAATTTTCCATCACTGCCTGTTTGTAACATGCAGCTAATGTTTGTGTATATTTCAGATAAGACATCTGCATGTTGTTTATATTGTCTTAATTGCATGAGTATGTATGCATAGTATGTTAGTTTAGAGATGGTTATTGTTATAGCCTGTAGTTTATGCACATGCATTCATAGTTCTCTCTAGTGCTATTTCATGGCGAGTTCTAGAACCTAATAGAAGTTTCGGAGACGGTTCTTGGAGCTCGAGCATGCGCAGAGTAATTAACGACCCTCTGGAACCAGGGCAGATCAGCAAGATCTCCACCAGTCCGGAGAGAGAGGGACATGAATCTAGCCTGTCAACAGAGTAATTAGTTTCTCTCACTACAAAGATATTGGATGTACCTCAGTTCACATAAGTTACTGGATAAACAATATGAAAAGTATTAGACTACATGTACCTCAGTTAACATAAGTTACTGGATAAACAATATGAAAAGTATTAGACTACATGTACCTCATTTAACATAAGTTACTGGATAAACAATATGAAAAGTATTAGACTACATGTACCTCAGTTAACATAAGTTACTGGATAAACAATATGAAAAGTATTAGACAATATGTACCTCAATTTTTCAGTCACTCTTATCCAGAGTGACTTACAGTTAGTGAGTGCATACATTTTCATACTGGCCCCCCGTGGGAATCGAACCCACAACCCTGGTGTTGCAAGCGCCATGCTCTACCAACTGAGCTACACAGGGCCCTGTCACATAAATTACTGGGTAAACAATATGAACAGGATTAGACTACATGTACCTCAGTTCACATAAGTTACTGGATAACAATATGCCAAGCAATATGCCAAGCAGTCAAATGTACTTGGCATTGACCCCACGACTGGTGTCTGGGGTACTTGCTCATTAAGGGCCGGTTTCCCGGACACAGATTAAGCCTCTAAAATTGCCAGTATAGTAATCCCTTACAATAACCCATATGTAGCCTATAATATGTATACAGGTGTATTCACACTTAATATACAATCAACAAATTAGAATTTGGTGACAACAATATTACAGACCAAACTAATTGTAGGCTTTAACATGGGACACATTACAGTAACATCTAGATAAATATATTAGCTTTTATTGTCGCAAGTAGGATATTTAATTTATTTGTTAGAAATCTGGATTAGATGTAGGCCTATGTAGTCATCCACCCAAAACAGTAAACATGCAGTGATAATCACCAATGACATCAACCATTTATGTTCATGTAGTGCCTTTTGCTTCCAAAAAAACAGAAGGTTGTCTCCCACAATTCTTTGGTTCCTACTTCAAGTTGCAGTTGGTGAGGAGCAACTGCAGAGATTTCCACATGTTGACATGTATTTCCACATTTCGACATGTAGTCGCAGGTCGGACAAGTTTTATATCCATAATGCAACACACTTTCAAAGGTGGTGACCCACGTTGATCAACATCTTGATAAAGGTGATCTGCTCGAACGCACCCTTTGTTTTCAAATGTGGGCGTCTCCAGGGCAGTGCGTTATTGACAGGCGTGTGGAAGAGCCAAGGGAGCGACTCGCTAACCCAAGTATCATTTCACTCTCCAATGGCGGCTGGGGGAGGGAGGATCTTTCTTCCTGTAGTCTCTGATTGAATCAGTCCAGTTTCAATTAGTTCCAGATACAAGCTTGAAAGAACGGAAATATCTTTGGACGATTAGACTGCCCTTCTGGATATACTGGCGACGTTTATCAAAAGGAACTAAGAAGAAGCCGGAGAACGTAATTACTAATGTAGGCTAGTACTTGTGTGCCGTTGTTCAGTGAACGTGTAGGCTCCATCTATACTGGGGCGTATCAGATTTTAACTGCGCAGAGACGCCTACCCTGAATGTTGTCAAGGAGGGCATACATTGTTTGGATAAACGGCTACTCTTTTTGTTTTGATGGCAGGCCAACCGCAATAAGAACTGTAATTCCGCAATGGAAACGTTTTCATGGCATCGCTCTTTCATGTGAAGAGCCTTGCGCACTGCAGTAAAAGCAGGGCTGTGTTATCGTATTTTGGATTGTGAATTCGAATATGTGTTGGCTGGAGTATTACCTAACCCACTGGACACACACTAGTTGAATCAACGTTGTTTCCATGTAATTTCAATGAAATGACGTTAAACCAACGTGAAATAGACGTTGAATTGACGTCTGTGCCCAGTTGCAATGATTTAACTTTGGATTCGGTTGGTGAATCAGTTCCCACCGGAGATATGCAATAACAGTTGCCTATTGTAAATGTAAGAAGTTTTCGCCCAGTGGTCAGAGCCACTCCCAGGTTACAGATGAGAGGGAAACAATACCATGGACAACCGAAGTTGACAGCGCCTTGGGATAAGGATGCTGGCTACTGGAGAAAGCTCAAAACGCACAGGAACCATAACAAGATAATAGCTCAGCCCGGCATCGTGATGAATGTGCTACGCAGAAAGCGGATTGTGTTGTTTATAGCTTATTTCTTACTGCTGGTGCTGACCATGCTGAACTTGGCCAATTATAAATGGACCAAAGTGCCCCAGCAGTGCAATCACCAGATGAGGAGCGCTTCCTATCAAGGCAGGTCAGACATCAGGTTCCTCTACAAACCCCACCTGGCCAAAAAGAGACAGTTGGTCTATGTTCTGACCACATGGAGGTCTGGGTCCTCCTTTTTCGGGGAGCTGTTTAACCAAAATCCTGAAGTGTTTTTCCTGTATGAACCCATGTGGCACATCTGGCAGAAGCTGTACCCGGGAGACGCTGTGTCTTTACAGGGGGCGGCCAGGGACATGCTCAGCTCCTTATACCGCTGTGATCTCTCTGTGTTCCAACTGTACAACAGCCCAGGGGGAAAGAACTTTACCTCCCTGGGACTCTTTGGGGCCACCCTGAATAAGGTGGTGTGCTCCTACCCCCTCTGCACCGCCTACAGGAAAGAGGTGGTGGGGATGGTGAACGACAAGGTGTGTAAAAAGTGTCCCCCTCAAAGCCTTAGACTACTAGAGGAAGAGTGTCTCAAATACAGCACTATCGTAATTAAAGGGGTGCGTATCCTGGACGTTAACGTTCTCGCCCCCCTCATGGAGGACCCGTCCCTGGACGTGAAGGTAGTCCACCTGGTCAGGGACCCCCGGGCCGTGGCCAACTCCAGGATCAAGTCCAGACACGGGTTGATCCGGGAGAATCTGCAGGTGGTCCGGAGCAGGGACCCTAAGCTCCGCAGAATCCCCTTCGTAGACCCTAACCGCAAAGCCAACAAGAAGGACGGCTCGGACTACCACTCCATCGGAGCCATGGAGGTCATCTGTGAGCGCACCTCCAGGACCCTGAGGACTGCCTTAAACCCTCCCAGCTGGCTCAAAGGGAAGTACATGGCCGTTCGTTATGAGGACCTGGTGGAGAACCCTGTGAAGATTCTGAGGAACGTCTACCGCTTCGCCAACCTCACCACCAACCGTGACATTGAGTCGTTCGCTCTGAACATGACCGGCGGGTCTAGCTCGTCCTCCAAGCCGTTCATAGTGTCCTCCAGGAACGCCACACAGGCTGCCAGCGCATGGAGAACAGTACTCAGCATCCAGCAGATCAAACAGGTGGAGGACTACTGCCATCACGCCATGGCTGTCCTGGGCTACGACAGAGTCAGGACGGCCGGAGAGGTCAAGGACCTCAGGAAGTCTTTACTGACTGTCTCCAATCTGTGACAGAAAAACAGGATTTTTTTCCTTTTCCACCAAAGAGTGAATTTAATGTTCATTTAGCGTCTAGTGCCATTCAGTTAATCGTGGAATTAAAAAGCTTTACTTTGAATGTTTTTTTGAGGAATTCCACTTTTTGGCCACATTCAATGTATCTTAGTTTTATTTTTAAGTTCAATTGCAGACAGTCATATTTGACAGGACCATTACTTTTGTGTCTGGACAACTGTATGTTTTTGACAAAGTAAGAAGGCCTACGAACAATGACCTTGAATATTGAAACTACAACTACGGAAACAAACAAATAGTGTATGGTTCATGTATATTGTTAACAAAACACTTCAAAAGTGGACGTTTTGGGGGGTTATTTTGAATGTTCCAAACCTGAGAAAATACTTGGTTTTCCAGTATCCATACTGTCTGTAAAAGTGAGAGAAAAAAAATGGGCGACAAAAAAAGCAATTCATTCATGACAAATGTAATTGTTTGAGCAGGTTTTGTTACGTTGTGATTACTGGATGGACTCCGAGACAATCATTAAACTGGTCTGTTATAATTATAATGTTGCTCTAAGGACGGTTTCAGGTTTATTAGTTGATACAGACTTTATAACAGCGGGACATCCCAGATGACGATAGATGTTGGCCCACTAATAGTAGATCATGATGGCACAGCAGTTGTGGAAGGATTTCTCACAGTGTCACTGTGAGTATAGCCTGGTGTCATTCTACGTTTTTTACAGGACTAGATCTCTTGATGCAAATAGGTGATTTAGCCAAACTGCTTTGAAAAACATCTTACAGAAGCCGAGTAGCTCTGGCATCCCTTCTGAACAAAATAAAAACATTTCAGTATGTTTTGTTACAAGTTTGACCCATGTAACACAGGGATAGCTCATGACCAATGTAGTTTACTGGCACTTTATGCTACAATTAAATCTGGAGAATAGAAAATAGAAAACGAATTTAACCTTTTACTGCAGTGGGCTAAATCAGGGTTACACAGTGTTTCTTGGTAGTCTTAAACAAATCTACTTTAAAACAAAAGTATACACCTCACACACATGGTTATGGGCTTAAAAAAAGAAGACATCTGTACCATGTGAGATATAGAGTTGAAATGTCTTCAATTTTGAGTTTGCATCCCAATATTACACTTTATATACATCACAGAATACGGAAATATAACAAAACCTTTTGACATAGAAACACCAGATTTCTGGTGTTTAAAAAAAAGTATGTTTATTAATTATGAAATTATGAAAAATATTAATAACATTCCACCCATGAGGCCACTAGGTCATTTGACTGCAGGAAAGGGCTGCGCGCCACTGTCATTAACACACTGGTCATGGGGTCCTTAACAAGCTGGTCATGGGTCCTTAACAAGCTGGTCATGGGGTCCTTATCAAGCTGGTCATGGGGTCCTTAACAAGCTGGTCATGGGGTCCTTAACAAGCTGGTCATGGGTCCTTAACAAGCTGGTCATGGGGTCCTTAACAAGCTGGTCATGGGTCCTTAACAAGCTGGTCATGGGTCCTTAACAAGCTGGTCATGGGGTCCTTATCAAGCTGGTCATGGGGTCCTTAAGCTGGTCATGGGTCCTTAACAAGCTGGTCATGGGGTCCTTAACAAGCTGGTCATGTGTCCTTAAGCTGGTCATGGGTCCTTAACACACTTGTCATGGGTACTTAAAACCCTGGTCATGGGTCCTTAACACACTGGTCATGGGTCCTTAACAAGCTGGTCATGGGTATAATATCCTTATCTTATTATCCTCTTACACTGTCAGAGAGAAATGGTGCAGTTTATTTGTCATTTCCTGAGCCTGGCTAGTCCAAGGTAGCCTGGCAGTCTGCTTCTGCTCTCTTGTCACCTCCTTGTGGGATTTTCATGCCCAACATGTCTGGCTTGACATTGACAGCAATGGAGATGGTAAGAGCAGAAAAATCTGGGACCAGGCTAGTCCAATTAAGTTGATAAAATTAGATCTTGCAAATAGAATATAATACAAAATGAATTTAAGGAATTGTATAGTAAAGGTATTGTTGTCCTCAAGGAAAAGGGGGATGTGAAAGGTTATGAGTCCACTGTAAAAATAAATTAAAAAATCCTGTTGTTTTTACGGTAACTTACTGGCAGCCAGTAAGTCACTGTAAAAAAAAGAAGAAGAAAAAATTGAGTATGTTACTGTAAATTCCAAAGAAACGTTGGTTTAATTACTGTAAACTTCACAGTAATGTACTGTTAAACCAAAGTTTATTTGGAATTTATGGTAATATATATATATATATATTTTTTACAATAACTTACAGGTAACTAGCTGCCAGTAAGTGACCGTAAAAACAAGAGGATATTTTTACCATGTAGGGCAGGCTATGGGTTTTGCCACATTCTGCATTGGCCATTATTGGATAGACAGTGTCTCTCATTGTAATACATGGACTAGGTTAACATCAGGGCCTAACATGTACATTGTTGGTCCACCAGCCACTGTGGCAGGTAGATGAAAAAAATCTACCAGCCACTCAGATTTTTGTCCGGCCAAAATATTACATAAAATAATAAATAAATAACTGTGACCTGTTGCTGTTGACTATCAGGCAGTGAGCAGGCTGTTACTGAGTGAGTAAGTGTTGGTAGGGAGGGAGGGCCAGATGGGTGTGTGTTGTAAGCACTGGTTGAGAGAGCGCTGCAGCAGGACAGCTGAGTCATGGAGACAGAGCAGCACCCGCACACGTAGTGCCAACTTTTTTTACCAGTTGTAGGTACGCTATTTAGATTTGTCATTATGGAGACACCGATTTCCAACTCTATTTTCCATAAAACATTAACGCGCTAGAACTGATATAATGGCGACAAAGCACTGGAAAACAACTTTAGGCGCACTAGAGAGCTTTAGATACATTCGCTCAGGGGTGGTTAAAGTAAACTGCATTCTAATGTCGACTTTTATTTTTCTTATGGTAACCGTATCAAGCGAAGGGTTTTATGCATGCTCAGTTCTTGGATCTCGAGCGCTGCGCAAGTGGAAATTTGAAATGGAACTCGCTAGCGTGCTTCTGTTTTGGGGAAAAAGTCCACAATGAAACTGACATTTGCGGAGAATGATACATTTGCACCTGTTGGCCGTCAAGTAGGCTATTCATTTCTATGCCATTGTAGGCTACTTAGCCTATCATTTGATACAATAAATATGTTGAAATGATATCACTGGAGTCATTGCAAATCGATTTGTGTCACTTGTGTAGCCTACCTGGAGCTGGAAAAGGGCTTTAATAAATAGCCCATAACTTCAGTGTATTGTTATTGCAGCCTTGTGTTATTATGCAATTATTAGTGGCCATGTTTAGTTAATTAAATTGGAAGTTATCAATTGTGATCATGGTCACAGCTCTATCACCAATGTGTCATTCATTCATCATTTAATGTAAGTTTTATTGTGAACTTTTCCCTGAAATTATATGTAGGCCTATCAGGGGCTATAGTCTACCTGCATCTAGTTCAGCAAACCATGGCAAAGTTGAATTGCAATTATAAACCCAGATTTTTGTCTGTAGCCTATTGAAACAACAAGTCAATCTTGCGAATAGGCCATTTTATATAGGTTTGTAGTCTTAACATCTGGCACATAATAAAGGCACAATTGCCAGAAAATAGTCAGACATTCATTTTCTAAAAAGTTCCTCCAAGTGTTTCTTGCTCAGCGATTTCGAGATCCTCTGTCCAACTTTCATCACTCAAACTCTCCTGTCGGATTTTTATCTATAGTTATGCACATGCACAAAAGGGATTTATTCACAATTATAAACTGGGTGGTTCAAGCCCCGAATGCTGATTGGCTGACAGCCGTGTTATATCAGAGCTTCTGAAAAAGAACAGGAGAGCCTCTCACTTTAGGAGCTCAGATGCAATCATTTAATAACCAACGTTTGGACAGACAAGCTGTCTTCATCAGGGTATAATGAAAAACACTGCGGGACACTCATTTTATATAGTTTGAAAGAAGTGTCTGTAATCATGGCCGGGTGTGGCTTGATTTCATTGGTTGATTTACAGATATAACTAGAACATATAAAAAAGCATGAATGGATAACATACGATCATAGATACAATTTGGCTACGTCGGCCTACAAACATTTACAATGAATAGCAAAAACACAATAATCACAAGAATGGCTTCAGATCAAAGTCTACGTTGAACAATAACAATAAATTGTCAAGGTCACCCCCATCTCCTAGGGAGGGTGACGTGTTCGATGCCGATATAACGAAGGGACGAAATAGAGTGGTTAGCTTCTGGGTACGTCAGGTTTTTGCACCTAATGCTACGATGCTCAGAGATTCTTACTTTTAATTTGTGCTTCGTTTTACCCACATCATTTTTACCACAAGGACAAGTTCTAAGATAAATATCTGCCTTAGTGGAGCACGTGATAACACCTTTGATTGGGATCTGTTTCCCTGAGCTAGTTTTCAGGCCTTTTGGGTGGGTTTTTGAGTGGTCATAGGGCTGAAATTTTTTAGCTCGACCTGTTATCCCCAGTGTGTGTGTGTGTGTGGTTGTGTGTGTGTGTGTGTGTGTGGTTGTGTGTGTGTGTGTGTGTGTGTGTGTGTGTGTGTGTGTGGTTTTGTGTGTGTGTGTGTGTGTGTGTGTGTGGTTGTGTGTGTGTGTGTGTGTGTGTGTGGTTGTGTGTGTGTGTGTGTGTGTGTGGTTGTGTGTGTGTGTGTGGGTGTGTGTGTGTGTGTGTGTGTGTGTGTGTGGTTGTGTGTGTGTGTGTATGTGGTTGTGTGTGTGTGTGTGTGTGTGTGTGTGTGTGTGTGTGTGTGTGGTTGTGGTTGTGAGATTTTGGATCTGAGTAGGGCGTCTCTTCGCTATCAGTTGCAGCAGCAGACTCAAACTAACTTTGAAAAACAACTGAGCTTTTGAACAAAACAATGTAAAGAGCCAAGAAACATGAGGACAAAGTCTCACTTTGTAGACTTTTGAGTAAATGAGACAAAAATGAATCTATCAGCAACACACTCAGTGCACACAGCGACCAGGCAGTGTTACTACGTGAGGTGGGATATAGGATTCATATTTCTTGGTGTGATTAGCAGCTATGAAACAAAACAGCAGAAATACTTTGAAAACGGCTACAGCAGCATTTTTCTAACCCTAACTCGCACATGTGCTCATACTTGACTTTTGACTATTTTTTATTTGCGAATGTAATGCTCGGAGTGTAGAGCCCTGCAAATTGACCACCTGTTAAAGATATTCTTACACGCCAATACCTAAATCTACCTGCATTTGGTGGGGTGTTAATTTTATGCCCTTGTTAACATTTAGAACATGTGTGAATCATCTTGTTTCAGAGCACAAAGACATACTGTCCTGTGGGGTTGCATCACAACAATAGCTGCCATTCTGCACAGTCAGGCTGTTTCTCAAATGGTGCCCGATCCCCAATATAGTTTGCTACTTTTGACCCTAGGGAATAGCATTTTAGCTAATTAGCAACTTTTCAACTACTTACTACTTTTTTTTTGCTACTTTGCAACTACTTAGCATGTTAGCGAACCCTGCCCCTAACCCTAACCTTAACCCTTTTAGCTAACCCTTCCCGTAACCTTAACCTTTTTAGCTAACCCTAACCGAGTTTTGAAATCAGTGGAATGCCCGGTGGAAGCAGTATGATAGCTAAGAAAATTCTGGTGTTTGATTGCAAATAATGCGGAAGGAGAAGAGGGGGAAGCGTTCATCCATGTATACGGGTAAGAAAGTCTAGCCAGCTACATTTTCAGATATTACACGTTTTCATTGCAAGTTAAAGTGTACTGTTAGCTAGCTAGCTAACATTAGCTGGCTGGCTCACTAGCGAACGTTACATGCATGATCTGTGTAGACATTTTATTTGTATCTCAGAGCCATTTGCATTGCTAGTTATAGCCTAATGTTAGCTAGCTAGCTAACATTGAACCTAGCTAGTTGGCTAGCTTTAGCTACCAGCAAATTCATGCAGGGTAGTAACATTATGAGTTGGGATTATGGTTCATTGTTTAGCTAGCTAGCTACATGTCTAAACAAAAGACTCCACTGTGCAAGTAACCATTTCACTGTACTGTTTACACCTTCTATATATATATTTTTAGCAGACGCTCTTATCCAGAGCGACTTACAGGAGCAATTAGGGTTAAGTGCCTTGCTCAAGGGCACATCGACAGATTTTTCACCTAGTCGGCTCGGGGATTAGAACCAGCGACCTTTCGGTTACTGGCACAACGCTCTTAACCACTAAGCTACCTGCCGCCCTATCATGTGCATTTTACAAATACACTTTGATTTTATTTGATATAGTGTGTGTTTACCAGAGACGGTCATGTGAAGAACAACATGACCTGCACCAAAGTCAAATTAGGATATAACTTTAGGCCAACGAGACAGTGTCCATGTTCTAAAATTATTCGGTAGAATGCCCTGCTTTTATTTAGTCACACTCACAACTGTAAGCTATTTTCTGTAATTAGTTCACCATTAACTTGTAAATAATGATATTGTTGTGAGTTTATTTTCCTGTAATAACAAATACAAATTACTTAAAGTTAAGCTGTTGTCAGCTATATGATATGGTCATTTTTGAACTGGCTAGCCAGCTAACTTAACGTTAGCTAGCTTGCTAACAAGCTAGAAACTAACCAAAACATTTTTTAGAAAGTTGCTGTTAGTTACCTGGTTTGCTAGATTGAAATATACAAAATTCATTTTTAAACGGATGGGTTTATTGGTGTTAAAATACACCAGTTATGCTATTTCGAACCACCAGGCTGCTGATGTCATGGAGCCTGTCGTTTTTGTGTTTATACTTTTTCATAACGACAACGACAAGTTTGATATCGGACGACAGTGTTCATGATGTCACTGCGACAACTGTCTACAGACATGTCGACAGACCAGCCTTTAGTCTTGAAATCTTTGGTTGTTTAGTACACTACTGTACTCACTCTATTTAGCACATGGCCTCACATGTGAATCTTTAAAGAGATGGGTGGGGCTAAGGCTTAAGAGGGTGTAAACGATCCTGAATGGGTGTAGACAAAGAAGAGCTCTCCAGTAGGAATACCAAAACATTCAAGGACCATTTTCTCAAAAGTGGGGTTACAAGTTTATATACATTTACGTCATTTAGCAGACACTTTTTTCCAGAGCGACTTACAGTTAGCGCATACATTATTTTATCGAACCCACAACCCTGGCGTTGCAAACGCCATGCTCTACCAACTGAGTTACATCCCCTGCCAGCCATTCCCTCCCCTACCCTGGACCAATTGTGCGCCGCCCCATGGGTCTCCCGGTCGCGGCCGGCTATGACAGAGCCTGGATTCCAACCAGGATCTCTAGTGGCACAGCTAGCACTGCGATGCAGTGCCTTAGACCACTGCGCCACTCGGGAGGACACTTTCGAAGCAGAATTACTTTCCCATTGTTACTCAACTGTAGTGTATGATACTGTATACCATGTTCTAGGTCTGAGTCTCTACATTTTATCCAATGTAAAAAACACAATTTTTAAGACCGAATCGAGCCGGTCGGTCACAAATGGAGTGTCCCGAATTTACGTACAGAATAATACGAATTGCTCTGTGACCAGGTTGGTCTACAGGGAGTCTCAGCTAGTTGTCAAGGTCTTTTCATCTAGTGTATAGAAAATACAATTATTTTATAGGAGATTGGAATGCAACAGTGTTCCACAGAATATTTCTATGCATAACCTTGACAAGCGCTTAAACGCCAAAGACAGTCTTATTATGAATATGAGAAAAAACATCTGAAGCCTCACAGAGAGAGAGAAAGCGAGCTAACCTTCTGCATATTGAGTTTATCCACTCCACTTTGTTCAAGGGAAACAGGACACATAGATTTATACCATCCTGAACATGAGGCCAGACACTTGGCCCCAGTGATGTACTGGTGAATATGAACATACAGATTATTTTCATTTATGTAGAATTGATGGGATTCAGTTTAAAACCTTGGAGCGCTAATAGCCTCCTTCACAAACACTGCTAATGGACTAAAGCATTTGGAAGTATTCCGACCCAACATTAAATTATACGTGATAAATTCAATGGAATAGATTAGAATGAGAAAAAAGGCAGGGAGAAATGTGTATTAAATGTTTAACCAGGATTATGAGGGGAGGGTCACTTGGTACAAAAATAACATTTCTGCCGATTACAAAATAGTAGATAGAGTCCATAAAGGGAGAGAGGTTAAAAAGTCAAACCCCAGTGCCATATGTTGTTTTCTTTTCATATGACCCTCCCCTGTGTGTGTCTGAGCTGTGAGGCAGTGAGTGACCTGAGAAGGTCCTCCCTCTCCTACCTCTCCTCCCTCTCCTTCCCTCCGTTTCTCCCCCTTGCCCTCTGGCCAGGCCTTTTGGCCATACAGTTGAAGTCGGAAGTTTACATACACCTTAGCCAAATACATTTAAACTCAGTTTTTCACAATTCCTGACATTTAATCCTAGTAAAAAATTCCCTGTTTTAGGTCAGTTAGGATCACCACTTTATTTTAAGAATGTGAAATGTCAGAATAATAGTAGAGTGTATGTAAACTTCCGACTATATACAAAAGTATGTGGACATCAAATGAGTGGATTTGGCTACTTCAGCCGACAGGTGTTTAAAATCGAGCACACAGCCATGCAATCTCCATAGACAAACACTGGCAGTAGAATCGCCTTACTGAAGAGCTCAGTGACTTTCAACGTGTCACCGTCATAGGGATGCCACATTTACAACAAGTCAGTTCGTAAAAATTTCTGCCCTGCTAGAGCTGCCCCCGGTCAACTGTAAGTGCTGTTATTGTGGAGTGGAAACGTCTAGGAGCAACAACGGCTCAGCCACGAAGTGGTAGGCCACACAAGCTCACAGAACGGGACCTGCAGAGTGCGTAAAAATCATCTGCCCTCGGTTGCAACACTCACTACCGAGTTCCATACTGCCTATGGAAGCAACGTCAGCACAAGAACTGTTCGTCTGGAGCGTCATGAAATTGGTTTCCATGCGCAATGCCAAGCGTTGGCTGGAGTGGTGTAAAGCTCGCCGCCATTGGACACTGGAGCAGTAGAAACGCGTTCTCTGGAGTGATGAATCATGCTTCACCATCTGGCAGTCCGACAGACGAATCTGAGTTTGGTGGATGCCAGGAGAACGCTACATGCCCCAATGCATAGTGCCAACTGTAAAGTTTGGTGAAGGAGGAGTAATGGTCTGTAATGGTCTGGGGCTGTTTTTCATGGTTCGGGCTAGGCCCCTTAGTTCCAGTGAAGGGAAATCTTAACGCTACTGCATACAATGACATTCTAGACGATTCTGTGCTTCCAACTTTGTGGCAACAGTTCGGGAAGGCCCTTTCCAGTTTCAACATGACAATGCCCCTGTGCACAAAGCGAGGGCCATACAGAAATGGTTTGTCGAGATTGGTGTGGAAGAATTTGACTGGCCTGCACAGAGCCCATCGAACACCTTTGGGATGAATTGGAACGCCGACTGCGAGCCAGGCCTAATCGCCCAACATCAGTGCCCGACCTCACTAATGCTCTTGTGGGTGAATGGAAGCTGCATGGAGCTTCCATTGGAAGTCCCTGCAGCAATATGCCAACATCTAGTGGAAAGCCTTGCCAGAAGAGTGGAGGCTGTTATAGCTGCAAAGGGGGGACCAACTCCATATTAATGCCCATGATTTTGGAATGAGATGTTCGATGAGCAGGTGTCCACATACTTTTGGTCATGTACCGGGCATCGCAAGAATGTGGAACAAAATGTGGAAAAAGTGAAGGGGTCTGAGTAGTTTCCGAATGCACAGTATACCCTTTACTTTTTCCAAATGTTGTTACTTTACAGCCTTATTCTAAAATGGATTAAATTGTTAGTTATCCCTCATCAATCTACACACAATACCCCATAATGACAAAGCGAAACCAGGTTTTTAGAAATGTTTGCAAATGTATTACAAATAAAAAACGGAAATATCACATTTACATAAGTATTCAGACCCTTTACTCAGTAATTTGTTGAAGCACCTTTGGCAGCGATTACAGCCTTGAGTCTTCTTGGGTATGACTCTACAAACTTGGCACACTTGTATTTGGGGAGTTTCTCCCATTCTTCTCTGCAGATCCTCTCAAGCTCTGTCAGGTTGGATGGGGAGCGTCGCTGCACAGCTATTTTCTGGTCTCTCCAGAGATGTCAAATCGGGTTCAAGTCCGGGCTCTGGCTGGGCCACTCAAGGACATTCAGAGACTTGTCCCGAACCCCCTCCTGCGTTGTCTTGGCTGTGTGCTTAGGGTCATTCTCCTGTTGGAAGGTGAACCTTCGCCCCAGTCTGAGGTCCTGAGCGCTCTGGAGCAGGTTTTCATCAAGGATCTCTATGTACTTTGCTCCGTTCATCTTTCCCTCAATCCTGACTAGTCTCCCAGTCTCTGCCGTTGAAAAACATCCCCACAGCATGATGCTGCCACCACCATGCTTCACCGTAGAGATGGTGCCAGGTTTTCTCCAGACGTGACACTTGGCATTCAGGCCGAAGAGTTCAATGATGGTTTCATCAGACCAGAAAATCTTGTTTCTCATGGTCTGAGAGTCCTTTAGGCAGACTCCAAGCGGACTGTCATGTGCCTTTTACTGAGGAGTGGCTTCCGCCTGGCCACTCTACCATAAAGGCCTGATTGGTGGAGTGTTGCAGAGATGGTTGTCCTTCTGGAAGGTTCTCCCATCTCCACAGAAGAACTCTGGAGCTCTGTCAGAGTGACCATCGGGTTCTTGGTCACCTCCCTGACCAAGGCCCTTCTCCCCCGTTGCTCAGTTTGACTGGGCGGCCATCTCTTGGAAGAGTCTTGGTGGTTCCAAACTTCTTCCATTTAATAATGATGGAGGCCACTGTGATCTTGGGGAACTTCAATGCTGCAGACATTTTTGGGTACCCTTCCCCAGATCTGTGCCTCGACACAATCCTGTCTCGGAGCTCTACGGACAATTCCTTCGACCTCATGGCTTGGTTTTTGCTCTGCCATAACCTGTCAACTGTGTGCCTTTCCAAATCATGTCCAATCAATTGAATTTACCACAGGTGGACTCCAATCAAGTTGTAGAAACATCTCAAGGATGATCATTGGAAACAAGATGCACCTGAGCTCAATTTCGAGTCTCATAGCAAAGGGTCTGAATACTTATGTAAATAAGATATTTCTGTTTTTATTACATTTGCAAAAATGTATAAAAACCTGTTTTTGCTTTGTCATTACGGGGTATTGTGTGTAGATTGATGAGGGAAAACATTAATTTAATCAATTTTAGAATAAGACTGTAACGTAACAAAATGTAGAAAAAGTAAAGGGGTCGGAATACTTTCCGAATGCACTGTAAGACTTGTGTGTGTGTGTGTGTGTGTGTGTGTGTGTGTGTGTGTATATGACGTGTGTGTGTGTGTGTGTGTGTGTGTGTGTGTGTGTATATGACGTGTGTGTGTGTGTGTGTGTGTGTGTGTGTGTGTGTGTGTGTGTGTGTGTATATGACGTGTGTGTGTGTGTGTGTGTGTGTGTGTGTGTGTGTGTGTGTGTGTGTGTGTGACGTGTGTGTGTGTGTGTGTGTGTGTGTGTGTGTGTGTATGACGTGTGTGTGTATATGACGTGTGTGTATATAAGATGTGTCTGTTAGAAGGGAGGAAGTTGCTAGGGAGTTTAAAGGTTCTCTACATTCACAGGTTACTTTAATTGTAATAGATTATTAAAGTCATAGTGGTATTTTAATTGGTCTTGCAGCTCAATCATTGAGACACAGAAACAAGGAGGAAGCTGCCGGAGTCTAATGACAGAGAGACTCCTTTCTCATATCATTTCCAACATCATTATTTACTTTTGAGAGACTATCCGCACTTCCTGCTTATGTTGGAAGAGGAACACTGTAAACGATAAAAGAAAGAAAACAAAATAGATCTCTCTCCCACTGTGCCTCAGCCCCAGCAGAAACAATGACTTGGAATATTGTTCCTGTCTTAAAACCAACTCGCAGCAGAGTTCACAGACGTCCCCGTGTGTCACGATCGTCGTAGGGAATAGACCAAGGCGCAGCGTGATGAACGAACATGTTTAACTTTATTATCTTTAGTGATAATAGACAACAATAAACAAAACAAGAAACGACTCGTGAAGTCCACGGTAACAATGACCGACACGGAACAAAAACCCACAAACACAAAGGGAAAAACATACAGTTTAAATATGGCTCCCAATCAGAGACAACCAGCCAACAGCTGACACTCGTTGCCTCTGATTGGGAGTCACTCAGGCAAACATAGAATAAAACAAACTAGAACCCCCAACATAGACATATAACACATAGAATAAACACACCCTGGCTCAACAAATAGAGTCCCAGAGCCAGGGTGTGACAGTACCGCCCCCTAAAGGCGCGGACTGCGACCGCGCCTCAACTAAAGCAAAACAGGGGAGGGCTGGGCGGGCATACCTCCTCGGCGGCGGTTCTGGCTCCGGCCTTGACCACCACCCTCCAATAAACCCCCCATAGCGCCCCTGGTCCAGTCTGGCCCCGCTGGCTGGAGCTGAACTGGACGTAGCAGGAGCGGTTAGCTTCAGCTCCGTAGTGGAGCAGTTGACCGGTACCTTCCCAGGCACGGGTTGTGCCGGACTGACGACGCGCACCCCTGGCCTGGTGCGTGGAGGAGGAACGGGCCTTACCAGGCTGACGACCCGCACCCCTGGCCTGGTGCGTGGAGGAGGAACGGGCCTTACCAGGCTGACGACTCGCACCCCTGGCTTGGTGCGTGGAGGAGGAACGGGCCTTACCAGGCTGACGACTCGCACTCCTGGCTTGGTGCGTGGAGGAGGGACGGGCCTTACCAGGCTGACGTCTCGCACCCCTGGCTTAGTGCGAGTGACAGGAACAGGCCGGGCCGGGCTGGCGACGCGCACCGTAGACTTGGTGCGAGTGGCAGGAACAGGCCGGGCCGGGCTGGCGACGCGCACCGTATACTTGGTGCGAGTGGCAGGAACAGGCCGGGCCGGGCTGGCGACGCGCACCGTAGACTTGGTGCGTGGAGCAGGGACAGGCCGGACTGGGCTGGCGACGCACACCGTAGGCTTGGTGCGTGGAGCAGGGACAGGCCGGACTGGGCTGGCGACGCACACCGTAGGCTTGGTGCGTGGAGCAGGGACAGGCCGGACTGGGCTGGCGACGCACACCGTAGGCTTGGTGCGTGGAGCAGGGACAGGCCGGACCGGGCTGGCGACGCACACCGTAGGCTTGGTGCGAGGAGCAGGGACAGGCCGGACCGGGCTGGCGACGCACACCGTAGGCTTGGTGCGAGGAGCAGGGACAGGCCGGACCGGGCTGGCGACGCACACCGTAGGCTTGGTGCGAGGAGCAGGGACAGGCCGGACCGGGCTGGCGACGCACACCGTAGGCTTGGTGCGAGGAGCAGGGACAGGCCGGACCGGGCTGGCGACGCACACCGTAGGCTTGGTGCGAGGGGCCGGAACAGGCCGGACCGTACTGGGGACACACACCACTGGCTCTACCTCGGGATCTGGAACGGGCCGGACCGGACTGGTAACACACCCCAGTACCTCTCGCCGTGCCTCTACACCTTCCTTCCCTGCTTTGACCAGTGGCCCCCGTAACCTGGTGGCCTTCTGAATCCGCCCCTTTTCTGCCTCCGTCAGCCCCGTCGTCCATGCCGTGTGCCCCCCCACTAAACATTTTCTGGGGTTGCCTCTCGCCTGTCCGACGTTGACCCTGCTGACGCCGCTGCTCCTCTCTCCGTCGCCTCTCCACCGTCTCACTCCATGGCCGGCGATCCATCCCGGCCAGGATTTCCTCCCAGGTCCAGGACCCTTTCCCGTCCAATATCTCCTCCCATGTCCAGGCTGCCTGCTCCTGGACACGCTGCTTGGTCCTTGTGAGGTGGGTTTTTCTGTCACGATCGTCGTAGGGAATAGACCAAGGCGCAGCGTGATGAACGAACATGTTTAACTTTATTATCTTTAGTGATAATAGACAACAATAAACAAAACAAGAAACGACTCGTGAAGTCCACGGTAACAATGACCGACACGGAACAAAAACCCACAAACACAAAGGGAAAAACATACAGTTTAAATATGGCTCCCAATCAGAGACAACCAGCCAACAGCTGACACTCGTTGCCTCTGATTGGGAGTCACTCAGGCAAACATAGAATAAAACAAACTAGAACCCCCAACATAGACATATAACACATAGAATAAACACACCCTGGCTCAACAAATAGAGTCCCAGAGCCAGGGTGTGACACCGTGCATTACTTCCACTGTTAGAAGAGGTCAACAAACACATCCTGCTGTTGGCCCTAGTGTCCTGTTCCTTATAAGTCCTTTGTGTTAAAATCCAATTGTATTTGTCACATGCGCCGAATACAACAGGTGTAGACCTTACCGTGAAATGCTTACTTACAAGCCCTTAACCAACAATGTAGTTTTAAGAAAAATAAGAGTAAATAAACTAAAGTAAAAAAAATTAAAGAGTAACAATAAAATAACAATAACGAGGCTATATACATTACAGAGTCAATGTGCGGGGGTACAGGTTAGCCGAGGTAATTGAGGTAATTTGT
This sequence comes from Coregonus lavaretus, assembly GCF_964263955.1. NCBI lineage: Eukaryota > Metazoa > Chordata > Actinopteri > Salmoniformes > Salmonidae > Coregonus > Coregonus lavaretus. The sequence continues at coordinate 276,320 of NW_028159222.1, forward strand.
ACATGTAGGTAGGGGTAAAGTGACTATGCATAGATAATAAACAACGAGTAGCAGCAGCGTAAAAAAGGAGGTCAATGCAAATAGTCCAGGTAGCCATTTGACTAACTTTACCACACCTGTCCTGTATTCTCCTCCTCTTAAAACAGAACATTGTGCTGGAAGCCCAGAACGAGAGAGAGAGAGAGAGAGAGAGAGAGAGAGGATAGAGAAATATAGAGAGAGAGATATAGAGAGAGCGAGATAGAGAGGAGCGAGAAAGAGGAGAGAGAGAGAGCAGAGAGAGAGATAAATAGAGGTGGCCATTTGATTAACTGTTCAGTAGTCTTATGGCTTGGGGGTAAAAGCTGTTAAGAAGCATTTTGGACCTAGACTTGGCGTTCCTGTACCGCTTGCCATGTGGTAGCAGAGAGAACATGAGTATGACTAGGGTGGCTGGAGTCTTTGGCAATTTTTAGGGCCTTCCTCTGACACCGCCTGGTATAGAGGTCCTGGATGGCAGGAAGCTTGGCCCCAGTAATGTACTGGGCCGTACGCACTACCCCCTGTAGCGCCTTGCGGTCGGAGACCGAGCAGTTGCCATACCAGGCGGTGATGTAACCAGTCAGAATGATCTCGATGGTGCAGATGTAGAACATTTTGAGGATCTGAGGACCCATGCTAAATATTTTCAGTCTCCTGAGGGGGAATAGGCTTTGTCGTGCCCTCTTCACGACTGTCTTGGTGTGTTTGGACCATGAATATATAGGGAAGAGGTCAGAGACCTTGCCGTGTGGTGCCAAGATAACAACCTCTCCCTCAACGTGATCAAGACAAAGGAGATGATTGTGGACTACAGGAAAAAAAAGAGGACTGAGCACGCCCCCATTCTCATCGACGGGGCTGTAGTGGAACAGGTTGAGAGCTTCAAGTTCCTTGGTGTCCACATCACCAACAAACTATCATGGTCCAAACACACCAAGACAGTCGTGAAGAGGGCACGACAAAGCCTATTCCTCCTCAGGAAACTGAAAAGATTTGGCATGGGTCCTCAGATCCTCAAAAAGTTATACCACTGCACCATCGAGAGCATCCTGACTGGTTGCATCACCGCCTGGTATGGCAACTGCTCCGCCTCTGACCGCAAGGCGCTACAGAGGGTAGTGCGTACAGCCCAGTACATCACTGGGGCCAAGCTTCCTGCCATCCAGGACCTCTATACCAGGTGGTGTCAGAGGAAGACCCTAAAAATTATCAAAGACTCCAGCCACCCTAGTCATAGACTGTTCTCTCTGCTACCGCACGGCAAACGGTACCGGAGCGCCAAGTCTAGGTCCAAAAGGCTTCTTAACAGTTTCTACCCCCAAGCCATAAGACTTCTGAACAGCTAATCATGGCTACCCAGACTATTTGCATTGACATCATGGTTTTACAATTACCCAGAATGTGCAGAGAAAGTGGGTTTTCAGTCAGTCAGTCAGTCAGTCAGTCAATCAGACAAGGCTTTAGGCATTGTGTTGTTCTGGTTCCCTTCACTGACTCTAAATACATAACTTAAACATTCCTGCCCCCTGTCTGCTGGTTATATCAGTAATAAAAGGCTCTAAATCTAATAACCAATGAGAAATATGGCACAAATGAAGACTCTGGAGTGTAGCTATGCGCTGGCAGGAGAGCTAAGCTAAGAGCAGAGATGCAGCTGGTTCAAAACACATGGGTTCAATTTGGTGAAAATAGAGACGTACTAAACCTGCTTTATTCTCTTTCAACTGAGAGGATAAAGCAGACAAGGAGGAACGCTGTAATATCAGGCTGGGACAAACATTCTCTCTGTGGACCCCATAATGAATGTGTGGCTATGGGGAGCATTGGAGGGAGAGAACAACGCTACACTATCAATAACTAAACAAGGAGCAGAGAAATATATCTAATCCTGTATGCTTTCTTGGTGCCGTTTCATGCATTCTTTTAGTCTTATCAGCAACAATAACTTTCTTTGTATAGTGCTTTTCAATACAGGTAACATCATAACAGAATTACATAAAAGTACTAAGAAACAAAAACAGGAGGAAGGAGAATAGAAGTGCGTCTTCAGCAGGGATTTAAAAAGAGGCACTGAATCTACAACATGACAGGAGGAGAAATTACAAGTTAACAGGATTTATTCATAACTGTCTGGAACGACGGTGAGAGGGGGGATGGAGAGTGTAGAGGGGGATGGAGAGTGTAGAGGGGGGATGGAGAGTGTAGAGGGGGATGGAGAGTGTAGAGGGGGATGGAGAGTGTAGAGGGGGATGGAGAGTGTAGAGGGGGTTGGAGAGTGTAGAGGGGGATGGAGAGTGTAGAGGGGGATGGAGAGTGTAGAGGGGGTTGGAGAGTGTAGAGGGGGGTGGAGAGTGTAGAGAGGGTTGGAGAGTGTAGAGGGGGGTGGAGAGTGTAGAGGGGGGATGGAGAGTGTAGAGGGGGATGGAGAGTGTAGAGGGGGATGGAGAGTGTAGAGGGGGATGGAGAGTGTAGAGGGGGATGGAGAGTGTAGAGGGGGATGGAGAGTGTAGAGGGGGTTGGAGAGTGTAGAGGGGGGTGGAGAGTGTAGAGAGGGTTGGAGAGTGTAGAGGGGGGTGGAGAGTGTAGAGGGGGTTGGAGAGTGTAGAGGGGGATGGAGAGTGTAGAGGGGGATGGAGAGTGTAGAGGGGGATGGAGAGTGTAGATGGGGATGGAGAGTGTAGAGGGGGATGGAGAGTGTAGAGGGGGTTGGAGAGTGTAGAGGGGGGTGGAGAGTGTAAAGGGGGATGGAGAGTGTAGAGGGGGATGGAGAGTGTAGAGGGGGTTGGAGAGTGTAGAGGGGGTTGAAGAGTGTAGAGGGGGATGGAGAGTGTAGATGGGGATGGAGAGTGTAGAGGGGGTTGGAGAGTGTAGAGGGGGTTGGAGAGTGTAGAGGGGGTTGGAGAGTGTAGAGGGGGTTGGAGAGTGTAGAGGGGGGTGGAGAGTGTAGAGGGGGTTGGAGAGTGTAGAGGGGGGTGGAGAGTGTAAAGGGGGATGGAGAGTGTAGAGGGGGATGGAGAGTGTAGAGGGGGTTGGAGCGTGTAGAGGGGGTTGAAGAGTGTAGAGGGGGATGGAGAGTGTAGATGGGGATGGAGAGTGTAGAGGGGGTTGGAGAGTGTAGAAGGGGTTGGAGAGTGTAGAGGGGGTTGAAGAGTGTAGAGGGGGATGGAGAGTGTAGAGGGGGTTGGAGAGTGTAGAGGGGGTTGGAGAGTGTAGAAGGGGTTGGAGAGTGTAGAGGGGGTTGAAGAGTGTAGAGGGGGATGGAGAGTGTAGAGGGGGTTGGAGAGTGTAGAGGGGGATGGAGAGTGTAGAGGGGGTTGAAGAGTGTAGAGGGGGTTGAAGAGTGTATAGGGGAATGGAGAGTGTAGAGGGGGTTGGAGAGTGTAGAGGGGGTTGAAGAGTGTAGAGGGGGATGGAGAGTGTAGAGGGGGATGGAGAGTGTAGATGGGGATGGAGAGTGTAGAGGGGGTTGGAGAGTGTAGAAGGGGTTGGAGAGTGTAGAGGGGGTTGAAGAGTGTAGAGGGGGATGGAGAGTGTAGAGGGGGTTGGAGAGTGTAGAGGGGGTTGGAGAGTGTAGAAGGGGTTGGAGAGTGTAGAGGGGGTTGAAGAGTGTAGAGGGGGATGGAGAGTGTAGAGGGGGTTGGAGAGTGTAGAGGGGGATGGAGAGTGTAGAGGGGGTTGAAGAGTGTAGAGGGGGTTGAAGAGTGTATAGGGGGATGGAGAGTGTAGAGGGGGTTGGAGAGTGTAGAGGGGGTTGAAGAGTGTAGAGGGGGATGGAGAGTGTAGAGGGGGTTGGAGAGTGTAGAGGGGGATGGAGAGTGTAGAGGGGGTTGGAGAGACGGGGGAGAAAGATAGAGGGGAAAGGAGAGAGGAGTGGGGAGAGAGGAGGAGAGAGGAGGAGAGAGGAGGAGAGAGGGGGGTGTTCTGTTCCAGACGGCTATACTAATTATAACCTCCACAACTCCCTGCTGCTGTGTAAGGGCCTGTGTGTGTTTGTGTGTCAATTGTGTGTGTCTAGTGTGTGTGTGTGTCTTGTGTTTGTGTGTGTGTGTGTTTAGTGTGTATGTCTAGTGTGTGTGTGTCTAGTGTGTGTGTCTAGTGTGTACGTGTGTGTGTCTAGTGTGTGTGTGTTTAGTGTGTATGTCTAGTGTGTGTGTGTCTAGTGTGTGTGTCTAGTGTGTGTGTGTCTAGTGTGTCTAGTGTGTGTGTCTAGTGTGTACGTGTGTGTGTCTAGTGTGTGTGTGTTTCTTAGTGATGTGAGAGAAGGTGCTGAGCAGATGCCTTGCAAGCCACCTTTCTGAAAATCCTCTCCACACACACACACACACACACACGTATGCACAGGGTCATGCACTCACACATGCACATGCACATGCACACACACACACACACACACACACACAACCACACCCTTGTTGGAAACAGGTCAGGTCAATGTCATCCCACTATGGGAAACATTGTGTAAATGAAACATTTGGCAATTAATCTCACTATTATTTACATAACAGCCAAAACCTCCCAAGGCATTAACCAATGAGTTGCATTTTTGTGAATGATCTACAGTATCTACACTGAGTGCAAAACATTTGTGTATGTGTGCCATTCAGAGGGTGAACGGGCAAGACAAATGATTGAAGTGCATTTGAACAGGGTATGTTAGTAGGTGCCAGGCGCACCGGTTTGAGTGTGTCAAGAACTGCAACACTGCTGGGATTTTCACGCTCAACAGTTTCCCGTGTGTGTCAAGAATGTTCCACCACCCGAAGGACATCCAGCCAACTTGACACAACTGTGGGAAGCATTGGAGTCAACATGGGCCAGCATCCCTATGGAACGCTTGACACCTTGTAGAGGCCATGCTCCGACGAATTGAGGCTGTTCTGAGGGCAAAAGGGGGAGGTGCAACTCAATATTAAGAAGGTGCTCCTAATATTTTGTACACTCAGCGTATATCTGGGTAGTATGGCTATGTATTCTGCTCTCTCTGTTGGTTAGAACATTGAAGCACGTGTTAAGGCTACTAATCCCGAGTGGCGCAGTGGTCTAAGGCACTGCATCGCAGTGCTAGCTGTGCCACCAGAGATCCTGGTTCGAATCTAGGCTCTGTCGTAGCCGGCCGCGACCGGGAGACCCATGGGGCGGTGCACAATTGGTCCAGGGTAGGGGAGGGAATAATAATATAATAATATGCCATTTAGCAGACGCTTTTATCCAAAGCGACTTACAGTCATGCGTGCATACATTATTTTTATTTTTTTGTGTATGGGTGGTCCCGGGGATTGAACCCACTACCTTGGCGTTACAAGCGCCGTGCTCTACCAGCTGAGCTACAGAGGACTACATCCCTGCCGGAATGGCCGGCAGGGATGTAGCTCAGTTGGTGGAGCATGGCGTTTGCAACGCCAGGGTTGTGGGTTCAATTCTCACGGGGGGCCAGTATGAAAAAATGATATATATATATAATGTATGCACTCACTAACTGTACGTCGCTCTGGATAAGAGCGTCTGCTAAATGACTCAAATGTAAATGTAAATGTAAGGCTGGGGTCTTGTCACTGTGTGTGTTGTCACCTGATCAGGGGACAGCTCTTCTGGGCTTTCGTCTGCATCGACTCCCACTCTGCAAAGGGACAGGAGAGGGGGGGAGGAAGTGAAGGGGTCGTTGAAACAATGCATAGAGAGAGAGAGAGCGCATGTGTTTGCGATAGTCACATAATAATTTTAAACTGCCTGTTATTTCATTTTTCTATTTATCCACAAACAGTCTGTCTCCTATTACGTTCAGACACAGTAGAAGGCTGGTCAATGTGGACAGAAGCTGTTTACACAGCAACAATCTTGAGTGTAACACAAAACAGCTCTCTGAAAATCAACTCTGTGTTAATTCCCAAACCCTATTCCCTATATAGTGCACTACTTTTGACCATGGCCCATACCTATTCCCTATATAGTGCACCACTTTTGACCATGGCCCATACATATTCCCTATATAGTCCACTACTTTTGACCAGAGTCCATACCTATTCCCTATATAGTGCACTACTTTTGACCATGGCCCATAGGGTTCTGATCAAAAGTAGTGCACTATGTAGGGAATACGTGGCCATTTGGGACATAACCTGAAACTCCCCCCAATCTGGAACCTTTCCAAAGGTTTAATCAAAGTCACAGTCTTCCTCCTTCCTTGTTGCCAGTGATGTTTCCTGTTGGAGGTGCGGACCCTACTTAGCTTCAGCAGCGCTGAGGCTTGAGAGCATGTGTGTGCTGAGGCGGATAGAGAGGCTGGCTGACTCGCCTCTCCGCTCCTCACAATTTAAACAAATAGACTGCGCTGTTCTGTGACAGGCCAGTGAGCCGCCTCATTTACAAATGAGAGAATTCTAGTATCTGTGTGCGGCAGAGTCTCACTCCTGCTTTATGAAGTCACACAGTACTCTCTCTCATGATCAGTCTCCCCAGCCTTGTCTCACCACTAGCATCAAAGCTAAAGGCCTCTGTTCTTAGTCATTGGACATGCTATTTAGTAGTAAGACTTATAGGGGTTCTAACAACTGTTTATGCTTTGGTCAAAAGTACTTCACTATGTTAGGAATAAGGTGTAATTTCAGACTCCTACAATGAATCCACTGATACTCAGTTATTACTCTTTATTTCTCATATTTCATCCAGTATTTATTTCCAGGCTGTTTCCTTTTGTACGTATTTTTCTCTCTCTCTCTCTCTCTCTCTCTCTCTCTCTCTCTCTCTCTCTCTCTCTCTCTCTCTCTCTCTCTCTCTCTCTCTCTCTCTCTCTCTCTCTCTCGCTCTCTCTCTCTCTCTCCCCCCTCTCTCTCTCTCTCTCCCCCCCCTCTCTCTCTCTCCCCCCTCTCTCTCTCCCTCACTCTCCACTCCACTCCTCTCCTCCTCACTCCTATCTCTCTCCTCCTCACTCCCCCCCTCTCTCTCTCTCTCCTCCTCACTCCCCCCCTCTCTCTCTCTCTCCTCCTCACTCCCCCTCTCTCTCTCTCTCTCTCTCTCTCTCTCTCTCTCTCTCTCTCTCTCTCTCTCTCTCTCTCTCTCTCTCTCTCTCCCCCCCTCTCTCTCGCTCTCTCTTCTTTCTCTGTCTCACTCCTCCCCTCCTCACTCCTCTCTCTCTACAGCATGCTGCTTCACATTTGGTTTAGAACAGAGCAGAACACAGCAGAGCAGAGCAGAGCAGGACAGAGCAGAGCAGGACAGAGCAGAGCAGAGCAGGACAGAGCAGTGCAGAACAGAACAGTGCACAGCACAGCAGAGCAGAACACAGCAGAGCAGAGCAGAGCAGGACAGAGCAGAGCAGAGCAGGACAGAGCAGTGCAGAACAGAACAGTGCACAGCACAGCATAGCAGAGCAGAGCAGAGCAGAGCAGGACAGAGCAGAGCAGAGCAGGACAGAGCAGTGCAGAACAGAACAGTGCACAGCAGAGCAGAGCAGAGCAGAGCAGGACAGAGCAGAGCAGAGCAGGACAGAGCAGTGCAGAACAGAACAGTGCACAGCAGAGCAGAGCAGAGCAGAGCAGAGCAGAGCAGGACAGAGCAGAGCAGAACAGAGCAGAGCAGAGCAGAGCAGGACAGAACAGTGCAGAACAGAGCAGTGCAGAACAGGGGGGAGGGAGAGAGAGGGAGGAAGGAACTGAGAGGTGAGTGCGGTCAAACAGAGGCTTTCCATGTGAAACCTGATCCTCTGTGTCTATCAAGAGAGAGAGAGGGAACACGGAGAGATAGGAGCTCCAGTTTCCTGACTGAACTGCTGGGTGAGACGCTGTGAGATGAGAGTGACATACACTCTATGTGTGTGTGTGAGTGTATGTGTGTGTGTGTGTGTGTGTGTGTGTGTGTGTGTGTGTGTGTGTGTGTGTGTGTGTGTGTGTGTGTGTGTGTGTGTGTGTGAGAAAGAGAGCGATATAGAAAAATCATGTGAGATAGAAGGAACCAAAGAAAGAAAGAGAGAGAGTGTGTGTGTGTGTGTGTGTGTGGCTGCAGAGAGAGAGGGGTATAGAATGCTGAAATGTGCAGGGATGTCGGGGGAGGACAGTGAACATCCTCTAGAGAATTTGAGTCTATTCCAGGAAACACAAACAGCCTCTGTTGGACACAATGAATGACCCACAACTGTCAAGACTCCCATGGACCACACACACTGATAATAAAGGTTCAGTTACTTATTTGTTAAAGGAATCACACCCTTCTCTATGGTGGAAACATTAAAAAAGACACACAATGGAGTAACCCAGTATCTCTATAGAACAACATGCTGTGCAGATTGTGCTGTGGTTTCAAGCACTCCGATAGTGTATGGTTCTTCACTGTCACGCTGAGGGCCTGAGAGCTATGGAGAGAGACCACTTCAGCTCCTGCTGACGCCTTCAGGTCAGCATTAAACATCATTAGTCTTATAACACCCTACCACTTGTCATATCCTGCACCCAGTGTTTGTGTTCTGAATGTGCTGATGCACAAGCCTTTTGTTCAGAGGCCTGCAATAGCACATGAGAGTGGAGATTCTCATCAGAGTAACTTCTACTTTAGATTGTGCAGATTTCTATCTATCTATCTATCTGCCTGCCTGCCTGCCTGTCTGCCTGCCTGTCTGTCTGTCTGTCTGTCTGTCTGTCTGTCTGTCTGTCTGTCTGTCTGTCTGTCTGTCTGTCTGTCTGTCTATGGGGAGAGAAAGAGGGGATGATGATTGTGAATTACACTGAGGAGGAGGAGGGTTTTAGGGAGAACACAGGAGGAATGTAAGATATCTCTCTCTCTCTCTCTCTCTCTCTCTCTCTCTCTCTCTCTCTCTCTCTCTCTCTCTCTCTCTCTCTCTCTCGCTCACTCTCTCACTCTCCACTCCACTCTCCTCACTCCTCTCTCTCTCACATTTACATTTACATAATTTAGCAGGCGCTCTTATCCAGAGCGACTTACAAATTGGTGCATTCAACTTATGATAGCCAGTGGGACAACCACTTTTATTCTTTTATTGGGGGGGGGGGGGGGGGGGGGGGGAGGGAGAAGGATTACTTTATACTATTTCAAGTATTCCTTAAAGAGGTAGGGTTTCAAGTGTCTCTGGAAGGTGGTCAGTGACTCCGCTGTCCTGGCATCATGGGGAGCTTGTTCCACCATTGGGGTGCCAGAGCAGCGAATAGCTTTGACTGGGCTGAGCGGGAACTGTGCTTCCGTAGAGGTAGGGGGGCTAGCAGGCCAGAGGTGGATGAACGTAGTGCCCTGGTTTGGGTGTAGGGTCTGATCAGAGCCTGAAGGTAAGGAGGTGCCGTTCCCCTCACAGCTCCGTAGGCAAGCACCATGGTCTTGTAGTAGATGCGAGCCTCAACTGGAAGCCAGTGGAGTGTGCGGAGGAGCGGGGTGAAATGAGAGAACTTGGGAAGGTCGAACACCAGACGGGCTGCAGCGTTCTGGATAGGTTGTAGGGGTTTAATGGCACAGGCAGGGAGCCCAGCCAACAGCGAGTTGCAGTAATCCAGACGGGAGATAACAAGTGCCTGGATTAAGACCTGTGCCGCTTTCTGTGTAAGGTAAGGGTCGTACTCTGCGAATGTTGTAGAGCATGAACGTGCAGGATCGGGTCACCGCTTTGATGTTAGCGGAGAACGACAGGGTGTTGTCCAGGGTCACGCCAAGGTTCTTTGCACTCTGGGAGGAGGACACAATAGAGTTGTCAACCGTGATGGCGAGATCATGGAGCGGGCAGTCCTTCCCCGGGAGGAAGAGCAGCTCCGTCTTGCCGAGGTTCAGCTTGAGGTGGTGATCCGACATCCACACTGATATGTCTGCCAGACATGCAGAGATGCGATTCGCCACCTGGTTATCAGAAGGGGGAAAGGAGAAAACGAATTGTGTGTCGTCTGCGTAGCAATGATAGGAGAGACCATGTGAGGATATGACAGGGCCAAGTGACTTGGTGTATAGAGAGAATAGGAGAGGGCCTAGAACTCTCCTCCTCACTCCCCCCCTCTCTCTCTCTCTCTCTCTCTCTTCCTTTCTCTGTCTCACTCCCTCTCCACTCCTCTCTCACACAGCATGCTGCTTCGCATTTGGTTTAGAACAGAGCAGAACAGAGCAGAGCAGGACAGAGCAGTGCAGAACAGAGCAGAACAGTGCAGAACAGAGCAGAGCAGAGCAGAACAGAGCAGAACAGAGCAGAGCAGTGCAGAACAGAGCAGTGCAGAACAGAGCAGTGCAGAACAGAGCAGAGCAGAACAGAGCAGAACAGAACAGAGCAGAACAGAGCAGAACAGAACAGAACAGAGCAGTGCAGAACAGAGCAGAACAGAGCAGAACAGAGCAGTGCAGAACAGAGCAGAACAGAGCAGAACAGAGCAGAGCAGTGCAGAACAGAGCAGAGCAGTGCAGAACAGGTGGGAGGGAGAGAGAGGGAGGAAGGAACTGAGAGGTGAGTGCGGTCAAACAGAGGCTTTACATGTGAAACCTGATCCTCTGTGTCTATCAAGAGAGAGAGAGGGAACACGGAGAGATAGGAGCTCCAGTTTCCTGACTGAACTGCTGGGTGAGACGCTGTGAGATGAGAGTGATATACACTCTATATGTGTGTGTGTGTGTGTGTGTGTGTGTGTGTGTGTGTGTGTGTGTGTGTGTGTGTGTGTGTGTGTGTGTGTGTGTGTGTGTGTGTGTGTGTGAGAAAGAGAGCGATATAGAAAAATCATCAGAACCAAAGAAAGAAAGAGAGAGTGTGTGTGTGGCTGCGAACATCCTCCAGATAATTTGAGTCTATTCCAGGAAACACAAACAGCCTCTGTTGGACACAATGAATGACCCACAACTGTCAAGACTCCCATGGACCACACACACTGATAATAAAGGTTCAGTTACTTATTTGTTAAAGGAATCACACCCTTCTCCATGGTGGAAACATTAAAAAAGACACACAATGGAGTAACCCAATATCTCTATAGAACAACATGCTGTGCACATTGTGCTGTGGTTTGCAATCTAATCAAATCATATGTGTTTGTGTGTGTGTGTGTCCTAAAACTAAAGTAGCACCTCCTTGTTAGAAGTCTTCCTCTCTGGTTGGCTCTGTTAGGAGGGCCTCTGGTTGGCTCTGTTAGGAGGGCCTCTGGTTGGCTCTGTTAGGAGGGCCTCTGGTTGGCTCTGTTAGGAGGGCCTCTGGTTGGCTCTGTTAGGAAGGCCTCTGGTTGGCTCTGTTAGGAGGGCCTCTGGTTGGCTCTGTTAGGAGGGCCTCTGGTTGGCTCTGTTAGGAGGGCCTCTGGTTGGCTCTGTTAGGAGGGCTTCTGGTTGGCTCTGTTAGGAGGGCTTCTGGTTGGCTCTGTTAGGAGGGCCTCTGGTTGGCTCTGTTAGGAGGGCCTCTGGTTGGCTCTGTTAGGAGGGCCTCTGGTTGGCTCTGTTAGGAGGGCTTCTGGTTGGCTCTGTTAGGAGGGCCTCTGGTTGGCTCTGTTAGGAGGGCCTCTGGTTGGCTCTGTTAGGAGGGCCTCTGGTTGGCTCTGTTAGGAGGGCTTCTGGTTGGCTCTGTTAGGAGGGCTTCTGGTTGGCTCTGTTAGGAGGGCCTCTGGTTGGCTCTGTTAGGAGGGCCTCTGGTTGGCTCTGTTAGGAGGGCCTCTGGTTGGCTCTGTTAGGAGGGCCTCTGGTTGGCTCTGTTAGGAGGGCTTCTGTGTGGCTCAATACTATCTCAATGGCATCCAAGCCCTATGAGACTAAAATATAAATGTATTCCCTCCTGAAAGTGAGGGATGGCTGTTGGTTCAGGGGAGGCAGGGATCATGATTGGTATAACGGGGCAATAGCAGAGGTGCTATGTTAGGCTATACAAAGACTACACTCAAATCGACACACACACACACACACACACACACACAGTACAGACACACACAGTACAGACACACCTGTACACATACACTTTTTCTCTCTCTCTCATGCACACACACACACGCGCGCACGTGCACTCAGTAACAGACAACAGCTTATTATCCTCAGGACTCTTCTAGGGGTCATTTAAGGCTGCTGGTTTAGACAAAGAGGAAGAGTTAGAGGAAGAGGAGAAGGAGAAGGGAAGGAAACAGAAAACACACAGCCTTCATCAGTCCACACTTAGGGTTAAATTAAAGGGACATTTCACCCCTGCTTTTTCCCTGTATATGTCTGTTAATATGTCATTAGCATACAATATGTGTGATAAAAATAGAGAATTTGCTCACTACAAGCAAATACAAGTGTTTCTGCAACACAGGTAAAAAAACAGGCCATCTACATTTCCTGGTTGTAAGCAAACCACAATATCCAGAATTCGTAGTAATATCTGAACTTAGTACTGCCCCTGTCAAGGTGGATCGATTTGAGGATGGGTGTCAACAGGTAGCTAACGTTACTCACTGGACCAGCCACTCGTTCACAGAACATCAGCTTGTGAATAACTATTTAATTTTGTGTCGACAACAACTGTAAAGTTTAGTCATGGTGTAGTGCTCAGTACCTGGATGTGAAAACTAGAAGCAAGCACAGGCTGCTGGGGTAACATTTCATTGGTTACCTTATTGAGAAGTTGAGCAGAGGTTACTAACGTAGCTAACTTAGATAGCTATTTAGCTAGCGAACCACATTTGTTTATTGTAACAAATCTAGCTAGCTAGCTTTCCTAATACGCTGGCTAGAAATTCCAAAACAAATCAATGTAATTAGCCAGCTGCTATCTTGTGATGTGATTTGTAACTTTGCAAGCTAACTTTGGCTACGTTAGCTACAGCCTACCGGACCGTATCTGACCGTTAGCCAACTAGCTAACTAACTACAGCAGAGGCTAATGTGACTGGCCTATGTGTTCTATTTACAGAGTCCGATCCCATCAACATCTGCAGCGGCATTAACATCAAGCTCAGCACCAGGAACTAGTGTAAGTCACCTTTGCTGGAATCTTTCCATGACTACATGTTGAGCAAATACAATAACTGACTCTAGACCAGGGACGGCCTGTTCAATAGGGCGATATGGGCGACGCACTGCCAAACGGGAAAAGGAAGGGATTTTTTTCTAATCAATTATATCACGGCAACAGTAGTTATCAGTGTTGTAATCTGATCTGACTGCCACTAAATGTCAAATCAGGCTAAAGTCGTGCTTCAAATGGCCCCGCCCGTTTTTGGGGCGATTTCAGTCAAGTTGAAAATCGCCCAGAAGTCTCTCATAGCCTGTCATGTAAAATCTATTTTTTTCAAATTTCAAAGCTTTCAATACATTCTCTATGGGGGTCTGTGGGCTTGCACTTACGCGCTTTCGTCATACGTGACGTAACCATGAACGTAACTAAGAAAATGGCGGCTAGCAGCGTCTCTGTTGCGACCTGCAGTGTGGCGTTATTTTATGTTTTTAATTTGTAGACTTAGTTTACAAACATTCTGCCAACCATGGATTTCCAGTGGTTGGTTTTGGACTGATCTTGTTGATCGTGTACATACCCGCTACGAACGGACTAAATAATGAAAACGCTGCTGGCAGCGGAATCCAATACAGCTGGGAGACTTGGCTGGATGACAGAGTCCCGGACAGAGAAGTGGAGCCGGCCGGCTTCACCCTGGTCAGAGCGGACCGCGATCCTGGTAAGAGAGCGACTCTGTACCCCGACATTGAACTGCTTTCTGTGTCACTGCGACCTTACTATCTGCCCCGTGAGTTCCCCCAATTGTTTGTTACCGTTGTGTACTGTTGATAATCACAAGTTTACTGGAGAACTGAGACCAAGTAGAGACTTTGGACAGGGTGGATATGGTATAATAAAGGCAGTTTATTCAGAGGTAAAGATATCTGGAATCGCGTGCACGGACCCGTTCGTCAAACTCTTAGGGAGCTATCTGAAGAGAGCCCCGAAAACATTGTGCAGACATTTTATACAATAAATGATGTAGGTTGAATCTAGTAGTTCTGATCTTCTGATTGGTCCTGATGAGTTGGGCGAGGTCCCCTCCACTGTTGCATTGGCTCTGAGTCGGGTTCTCTGTCTTCAAATGTTCAGCCTAAAGAGAGGGGATTTTTGTGTGTGTGTGTGTGTGTGTGTTTAACAGTGATGATGTGTGTGTGTGTGTGTGTTATCAGTGATGATGTGTGTGTGTGTGTGTGTGTGTGTGTGTGTCCTCAGAGCAAGAACTCGTGAGTTGGAAGAACTGAGAGACCTATGGCGTGGGTGTTGTCCTTGGCCACCTGCTGACAAGGCTGACAAGATAGGACTCTTTTGTCCATTGTTATAGGATAGGAACAGCATTGATTGAAAACAAACGCCCAACACAAAATGGGTCATGCACAAGATTTTAGTCAGACCAAGCTATAACATTATATATTTACTACGACAGTACATTCAACCAAAAGCTAATATAACAAAGGCATCAGAGATTATTTATAATCTGTCACAGAAACTGGAATCCATCTCCCCAGATCAGTCAATAAATGCTTCTGGTATTGACTTATATGCTGCCCCTGTCTTCATGTTGTTGCTGGACATATCTTTTTTTAAATGTGTGTAGGTCACCTAAATCATCAGAAAAATTGCCCCTCCTGAGAATTTTTTCAGGAGCCGCCACTGCTCTAGACATAAACATGTCTTGTTGGTGTGTTTATAAGTATAAGTTGACCTTGACACCAGCTTTAGTAGTACAGATCCTGGAGACCCATTGGATGAAACTTTCAGCCGGAAACAAACTCAAGCTCAACATCATCTGATTCGGAAGAGGAAAAAAGACTGCACAGGGCTGGCAAGAGCCAAAGTGTACAGTCTATGAGACCAAGGTCATGGAGCTCATGACCTTCTACCAGACCAGCTGCCATTGGCCAACACAAGATGAGGTTCACCAGCTAAAGAACATTCAGGAGCCTGCTTCGAACATTCAGCCAAAACAACATCCATATTCAGTTAGACTGACGTTGTAGTATAATATAGAATGCCTAGTATGCTCACAACTGCATTGTGGTATATATATTGCTAGCTCTTGTGCATACTGTATGTATATAATGGAGTTTGATATAAAATGTTTTATATTATATATTTTTTTACAAGTGTAACTGACAAGTGACTAAATGATTCCAGCTGCATCAGAAACCAATAAAGTGTTGACTTCAACTCCTGGATGATTTCATTGCGATATTCATTAAATGTATTTGGAAGTAACTAGCGGCCATCTTACTGAACAAAAAAGTTGGTGTATCATTTCAACATTCATTTGTTGGCAATAAAACAATAGATCAGTCTGTCAATGTAGAAAATACGTAGACAATACGTAGAGGTATTCGGTGTCCTGTGCCGAGCTTCTCTCCACGTAGAACAAACTCCAAAAATAATCTGTAAGCCACCAAGCGGTACTGTCTGCAAGAGAATGACGAAAATACTATTAGACTTTCAATCGTTGTGTACTGTCTGCATTCCTACTGTAGGAGCACAATGCAGAACATCTCACAGACACACGTTAGCTAGCTAGCTACAACACACAGGTATAGTTACTCAACATTAGCTAGCTAGCTACAACACACTGGTATAGTTACTCAACGTTAGCTAGCTACAACACACAGGTATAGTTACCCAAAGACTAATATGAGTCATAAAGCCAAAGTCATTCCTTTACACTTTGTCATCATCATCAAAACATTTATCCAGTTTTGCTCCTAATGAGATGCACTGAGTCTAGCTAGCTAACGTTACAGTAGCTAGCTAGCTATAACATTAGGCTACAGTAGATTTTGGGTATAGCAAACAAAGCTAGCTAGCTCCACTTGGCAAGCTTGGCTTGTAGTGGTACTAGCAAGTCCTGTTATGGCCAAAATGATCACAAAATTATACTGTACTGAACAACAAGTACTGTACGAGTACTGAGTACTGAGCCTCGTGTGAAGAGAGAGCTTTGCTATATTGCTAGCTACCAACAGCAAAACAACTTATTAATTTGTCATTTGCTCTCCTGATCCAGCTTGTCTAGGCTACCGCCGTCAGGTGAGCTTGGAGGTTCTGAAGAACGTCTCCAGCACACCTCTATCCATATGTGCGTTGAATCTTCGATGGACTGTCACACACACACGTTCCATGGGGTCTGCAGTGACCCTCTCCAGTAAGAACTGTCCGTGATCTAATTCATTTCAGCACAGACATTCCTCTTCTGTGTAATTATTTAGCTAGCCATCTTAGATAGACCGTGCACGGTAACATAGCTCCTGTGAACCTGTAGAAACTAGTACGGCCCCCATTTTGAAATGCCTTTTAATATGAGGGTGGGAACACAAGGAAGTAGGGCTTCCGTCAGGCTGTAGTCTAGATAACCTAGATATCCTGCAATGTCCTGGCAGATAGGAACATTGTTGAGACAAGTCCAATGGTTCTATTGAACAACGACAACCATATCTACTAGCTAATAGCGTGATCGTGCAATTGGCGAATCACAAAGTCCACAACAATTGCTACAAAACATTTTTGATCAGACAGCAGGCTCAATCAACCAATGACATCATTAGTTGAACTCTCCCGGTGCGAACATGTAAATAAATACAGCTATGGTGCATAATTATGTCTGAAACACCTCTCGTCACTCATAATTATGTAGGGAGACTGGAAAAACACCCCAAATAGTGTCTAGTTGTGAAGTTTCCCTTTAAGGCGCTGGAGGAGTGGGACACGGTGTGTATGTGTGTGTCTGTGTGTGTGTGTGTGTGTGTGTGTGTGTGTGTGTGTGTGTGCAGTATGTGCAGAGAGAGAGAGCAGAGTGGTGTTATCAGAGTGACAGTTCTGCTGGGGGTTAGATAAGGTGATGCACCCCAGCCTCCAGGCAGGGTACACACTGAGTGGAAAATTACTGAAACATAAAAAATAACGCTTCAAGGACCAATTCAAGGACCAATTCACCAAATCTACCTCATCCCTATATTGTTATTTATTTTGCTCTTTTGCACCCCAGTATCTCTATTTGCACATAATCTCTTGCACATCTAGCATTCCAGTGTTAATACTAATTGTAATTATTTTGCACTATAGCCTATTTATTGCCTTACCTCCATAACTTGCTACATTTGCACACACTGTATATATATTTTCTGTTGTATTTTTTGACTTTATGTTTTTTTTACCCCATATGTAACTCTGTGTTGTTGTTTTTATCGCACTGCTTTGCTTTATCTTGGCCAGGTCGCAGTTGTAAATGAGAACTTGTTCTCAACTGGCTTACCTGGTTAAATAAAAAAATAATAAAAAAATCCTCTTAACTATTGGATTGCCCTAGAGGTAGTCTACAGGTGGAGAGAGAATCTCTCTCTCTCTCTCTCTCTCTCTCTCTCTCTCTCTCTCTCTCTCTCTCTCTCTCTCTCTCTCTCTCTCTCGCTCTCTCTCTCTCTCTCTCTCTCTCTCTCTCTCTCTCTCTCTCACAGTTTTTTTTCAATATAATCCATCATACCAAGAACTTGAACAATCCAAAAGTGGCAGTATCAATAGATGCTGAAAGAGCATTCGGTAGGGTGGAATGAGCATATTTGGTATCTGTCTTAAAAAAGTTTAGTTTTAGTCCGGTATTTATTTCCTGGATAAAAAGCACAAAGGAACCCTATTACATGTGCTGTAGTCCTGTGGTAAACTGACACCATTTTGGGATAATGTTTGTGCTATCATTTCATTGTGTCTAGGAATTTATATCCATCCATCTCCAAGATTATGTCTGTTGGAAAATGTAAATACTGGTGATCAATATCAGATACATGTTTTGTAATCTAGGTCTAATTGCTGCAATAAAATGTATAACCATCAATTGGAAAGCGTCATATTCACCCTCAATAAAGTTAAACAAAAAACGGAAGTGTTTGATGAAATTTGGAAACCGTATGTTGATCACCTTTGGGAATGTGTTGTATAGTGGAAGTTTTGTTTTTGTGTTTTGGTATTGTGTTTAAGGGCTGCTGTGGAAAAACAATTGTAAAAAAAATTGTCAAAACAAAACTTTTACCTCTTAAGGATCGGACTCTTTTTTTCAATTTTCGCCTAAAATGACATACCCAAATCTAACTGCCTGTAGCTCAGGACCTGATGCAAGGATATGCATATTCTTGATACCATTTGAAAGGAAACACTTTGAAGTTTGTGGAAAGGTGAAATTAATGTAGGAGAATATAACACATTAGATCTGGTAAAAGATAATAAAAACAAAAAACATGCGTTTTCTATAGAAAACGAATCTCCATCATCTTTCAAATGCAAGAGAAAGGCCACAATATAATATTGCAGTTTAGGGGCAATTTAGATTTTCGCCACTAGATGGTAGCAGTCTGTGTGCAAAGTTTCAGATTGATCCAGTGAAGCATTGCAGTACTGGACTATTTTGTATCAAGTCTGCCCAAATGTGCCGAACTGGTCAATTGATACATTTTCAGGTACATAACTATAGAGAACATACAAAAATGAAATGGAAATACAAAATTTAAGTTTACACACTCCCAGGAATGTCATACATGATGGATCATTAGCTTATACACTAACTTTGACATATCTAGATGGCCGGGCAGGGTTGGTGTGGAGCCAGAGACAGCAGGGGTTCAAACTGTAGAACCCAGTCCCTACATTTGAATATAAGAATTGATTTTATCAAACAAAACTATGCTACATTTTATTTCTGGGACCCTTAGGATGACAAATCATAGCAAGATTACTGAATGTAAGTACATTATTTACCTTCAGAGGTGAATGTGTCAAACCAGTTGCCTTGATACGTTTTGTTGTTGTTGTGCACTCTCCTCAAACAATAACATGGTATTTTTTCACTGTAATAGCTACTTTCTTACACAGAAAGCGGCACAGGTCCTAATCCAGGCACTTGTCATCTCCCGTCTGGATTACTGCAACTCGTTGTTGGCTGGGCTCCCTGCCTGTGCCATTAAACCCCTACAATTTATCCAGAACGCTGCAGCCCGTCTGGTATTCAACCATCCCAAGTTCTCTCATGTCACCCCGCTCCTCCGCACACTCCACTGGCTTCCAGTTGAGGCTTGCATCTACTACAAGACCATGGTGCTTGCCTACGGAGCTGTGAGAGGAACAGCACCTCCTTACCTTCAGGCTCTGATCAGACCCTACACCCAAACGAGGGCACTACGTTCATCCACCTCTGGCCTGCTAGCCACACTACCTCTACGGAAGCACAGTTCCTGCTCAGCCCAGTCAAAGCTATTTGCTGCTCTGGCACCCCAATGGTGGAACAAGCTCCCCCACGACGCCAGGACAGCGGAGTCACTGACCACCTTTCGGAGACACTTGAAACCCTACCTCTTTAAGGAATACCTGGAATAGTATAAAAGTAATCCTTCTACCCCCCCCCCCCCCCCCCCCCCCCCCATAAAAAAAAGAAAAAAAAAGTGGTTGTCCCACTGGCTATCATAAGTTGAATGCACCAATTTGTAAGTCGCTCTGGATAAGAGCGTCTGCTAAATGACGTAAATGTAAAAATGTAAATTGGACAATGTAGTTAGTTTACCAAGAATTTAAGCTTTCTGCCCATATAAGACATTTCTATATCCTGGAAAGTTTGCTGTTACTTACAACAGTCATGCTAATCACATTAGCGCACATTAGCTCAATCTTCCCGTATACGGGACACCGATCCCGTAGAGGTTAATCTCTTCTCTCTCTCCTCGTCTTTAGGAAGAAGAAATCCATGTAGTGGAAGGAAGTGACACGTCTGCTCCCGCTCCTCCCCTCCGGCGTCGACCTCACCGGTTTACTAACCACTGGTCCTGGTAACCATCATTACGCGCACCTGGCATCAATCATTACACACACCTGGCATCAATCATTACGCACACCTATGCTTCATCATGAGACACACCTAGACTCCATTACCTCTCTCATTACCTTTATCTGGCACTCCCTTAGGTTCTTTCCCCAGGCAGTATTGTTTCTGTACCAAAACATTTCTGCATCATTGAAGGTCCCCAAGAACACAGTGGCCTCCATCATTCTTAAATGGAAGAAGTTTGGAACCACCAAGACTCTTCCTAGAGCTGGCCTCCCGGCCAAACTGAGCAATCGGGGGAGAAGGGCCTTGGTCAGAGAGGTGACCAAGAACCCGATGGTCACTCTGACAGAGCTCTAGAGTTCCTCTGTGGAGATGGGAGAACCTTCCAGAAGGACAACCATCTCTGCAGCACTCCACCAATCAGGCCTTTATGGTAGAGTGGCCAGACGGAAGCCACTCTTCAGTAAAAGGCACATGAGAGCCCGCTTGGAGTTTGCCAAAAGACACCTAAAGACTCTCAGACCATGAGGAACAAGATTCTCTGGTCTGATGAAACCAAGATTGAACTCTTTGGCCTGAATGCCAAGCATCACGTCTGGAGGAAACCTGGCACCATCCCTACTGTAAAGCATGGTGGTGGCAGAATCATGCTGTGGGGATGTTTTTCAGTGGCAGGGACTGGGAGACTAGTCAGGATCGAGGCAAAGATGAATGGAGTAAAGTGCAGAGAGATCCTTGATGAAAACCTGCTCTTGAGCTCTCAGGACCTCAGACTGGGGCGAAGATTCACCTTCCAACAGGACAACGACCCTAAGCACACAGCCAAGGCAACGCAGGAGTGGCTTCGGGACAAGTCTCTGAATGTCCTTGAGTGGCTCAGCCAGAGCCCGGACTTAAACCTGATCGAACATCTCTGGAGAGACCTGAAAATAGCTGTGTATCAACTCTCCCCATCCAACCTGACAGAGCTTGAGAGGATCTGCAGAGAAGAATGGGAAAAACTCCCCAAATACAGGTGTGCCAAGCTTGTAGCGTCATATCCAAGATGACTCGAGGCTGTAATCTCTGCCAAAGGTGCTTCAACAAAGTACTGAGTAGAGGGTCTGAATACTTATATAAATGTAACATTTCATTTTTTTGCTAAAATGTATAACAATCTGTTTTTGCTTTGTCATTATTGGGTATTGTGTATAGATTGATGAGGAAAAAACTATTTAATACAATTTTAGAATAAGGCTGTAACCTAACAGAATATGGAAAAAGTCAAGGGGTCTGAATACTTTCCGAAGGCACTGTACACAGTAACAGAATGGCTGATGGCTAATTACTTTTTTTCTGTCTGGAGGGTCTTATTATTCCCATTTGTTGCAGGTTATAGAGCAGTCAGGACAGCCATACACACAGAGAGATACAGCAGTCAGGACAGCCATACACACAGAGAGTTATACAGCAGTCAGGACAGCCATACACACAGAGAGTTATACAGCAGTCAGGACAGCCATACACACTGAGAGTTATACAGCAGTTAGGACAGCCATACAAACAGAGAGTTATACAGCAGTCAGGACAGCCATACACACTGAGAGTTATAGAGCAGTCAGGACAGCCATACACACAGAGAGTTATACAGCAGTTAGGACAGCCATACACACAGAGAGTTATAGAGCAGTCAGGACAGCCATACACACAGAGAGTTATAGAGCAGTCAGGACAGCCATACACACAGAGAGTTATACAGCAGTCAGGACAGCCATACACACTGAGAGTTATACAGCAGTCAGGACAGCCATACACACAGAGAGTTAAACAGCAGTCAGGACAGCCATACACACAGAGAGTTATACAGCAGTCAGGACAGCCATACACACAGAGAGTTATAGAGCAGTCAGGACAGCCAGAGACACAGAGAGTTATACAGCAGTCAGGACAGCCATACACACAGAGAGTTAAACAGCAGTCAGGACAGCCATACACACAGAGAGTTATAGAGCAGTCAGGACAGCCATACACACAGAGAGTTATAGAGCAGCCATACACACAGAGAGTTATGCCGTCTTTAGCCAACTCTCTTGCTATCTCTCTCAGAATGACCTTCTTGATCCAAACCAATCAGGTTTCAGGACTGGTCATTCAACTGAGACTGCTCTTCTCTGTGTCACGGAGACTCTCCGCACTGCTAAAGCTAACTCTCTCTCCTCTGCTCTTGTCCTTCTAGACCTGTCTGCTGCCTTTGATACTGTGAACCATCAGATCCTCCTCTCCACCCTCTCCGAGATGGGCATCTCCGGCGCGGCTCACTCCTGGATTGCGTCCTACCTGACCGGTCGCTCCTACCAAGTGGCGTGGCGGGAAGCTGTCTCCGCACCACGTGCTCTCACCACTGGTGTCCCCCAGGGATCGGTTCTGGGCCCTCTCCTTTTCTCCCTATACACCAAGTCACTTGGCTCTGTCATATCCTCACATGGTCTCTCCTATCATTGCTACGCTGACGATACACAACTAATCTTCTCCTTTCCCCCTTCTGATAACCAGGTGGCGAATCGCATCTCTGCATGTCTGGCAGACATATCAGTATGGATGACGGATCACCACCTCAAGCTGAACCCTGGCAAGACGGAGCTGCTCTTCCTCCCGGGGAAGGACTGCCCGTTCCATGATCTCGCCATCACGGTTGACAACTCCGCTGTGTCCTCCTCCCAGAGTGCGAAGAGCCTAGGCGTGACCCTGGACAACACCCTGTCGTTCTCCGCCAACATCAAGGCGGTGACCCGCTCCTGCAGGTTCATGCTCTACAACATTCGGAGAGTGCGACCCTGCCTTACACAGGAAGCGGCGCAGGTCCTGGTCCAGGCACTTGTCATCTCCCGTCTGGACTACTGCAACTCGCTGTTGGCTGGGCTCCCTGCCTGTGCCATTAAACCCCTACAACTCATCCAGAATGCCGCAGCCCGTCTGGTGTTCAACCTTCCCAAGTTCTCTCACGTCACCCCCCTCCTCCGCACACTCCACTGGCTTCCAGTTGAAGCTCGCATCCGCTACAAGACCATGGTGCTTGCCTATGGAGCAGTGAGGGGAACGGCACCTCTGTACCTTCAGGCTCTGATCAGTCCCTACACCCAAACGAGGACATTGCGTTCATCCACCTCTGGCCTGCTGGCTCCCCTTCCTCTGCGGAAGCACAGCTCCCGCTCAGCCCAGTCAAAACTGTTCGCTGCTCTGGCACCCCAATGGTGGAACAAGCTTCCTCACGACGCCAGGACAGCGGAGTCACTCACCACCTTCCGGAGACATTTGAAACCCCACCTCTTTAAGGAATACCTGGGATAGGATAAAGTATTCCTTCTAACCCCCCCCCCCCCCCCCCCCCAAATTGTAAAGTGGTTATCCCACTGGCTATAGGGTGAACGCACCAATTTGTGAGTCGCTCTGGCTAAGAGCGTCTGCTAAATTACGTTAATGTGCCCTTGAGCAAGGCACTTAACCCTAATTGCTCCTGTAAGTCGCTCTGGTTAAGAGCGTCTGCTAAATGACTAAAATGTAATGTAAATGAGAGCAGTCAGGACAGCCATACACACAGAGAGTTATAGAGCAGTCAGGACAGCCATACACACAGAGAGTTAAACAGCAGTCAGGACAGCCATACACACAGAGAGAGTTATACAGCAGTCAGGACAGCCATACACACAGAGAGTTATAGAGCAGTCAGGACAGCCATACACACAGAGAGTTATAGAGCAGTCAGGACAGCCATACACACAGAGAGTTATAGAGCAGTCAGGACAGCCATACACACAGAGAGTTAAACAGCAGTCAGGACAGCCATACACACAGAGAGTTATACAGCAGTCAGGACAGCCATACACACAGAGAGTTAAACAGCAGTCAGGACAGCCATACACACAGAGAGTTAAACAGCAGTCAGGACAGCCATACACACAGAGAGTTATAGAGCAGTCAGGACAGCCATACACACAGAGAGTTAAACAGCAGTCAGGACAGCCATACACACAGAGAGTTAAACAGCAGTCAGGACAGCCATACACACAGAGAGTTATAGAGCAGTCAGAACAGCCATACACACAGAGAGTTAAACAGCAGTCAGAACAGCCATACACACAGAGCGTTATACAGCAGTCAGGACAGCCATACACACAGAGAGTTATACAGCAGTCAGGACAGCCATACACACAGAGAGTTATACAGCAGTCAGGACAGCCATACACACAGAGAGTTATACAGCAGTCAGGACAGCCATACACACAGAGAGTTATACAGCAGTCAGGACAGCCATACACACAGAGAGTTATACAGCAGTCAGGACAGCCAGAGACACACTATTGTAGCCAACCACCTCTCTTATAAAGTGAACTGCATGGTAGAGCACGCCGCTTGTAACGCCAAGGTAGTGGGTTCGATCCCCGGGACCACCCATACCTAAAAATTTATGCACGCATGACTGTAAGTCGCTTTGGATAAAAGCGTCTGCTAAGTGGCATATTATGTATTATTTATTTATCTACAGTGCTGCTCAGTCAGAAGTAAAACCTTATCTATTCACAGAGCCTGTGTCCCACAGAGCCTGTGTCCCACAGAGCCTGTGTCCCACAGAGCCTGTGTCCCACAGAGCCTGTGTCCCATAGAGCCTGTGTCCCATAGAGCCTGTGTCCCACAGAGCCTGTGTCCCACAGAGCCTGTGTCCCACAGAGCCTGTGTCCCACAGAGCCTGTGTCCCACAGAGCCTGTGTCCCATGACTGCCTGTCTGTGAACAAGCAGTTAGGAACTACACCAGAACCCCCTGAGATAGCTAGAGTTTAACAGAGCTACACTATAGATAGCTAGAGTTTCACAGAGCTACACTATAGATAGCTAGAGTTTCACAGAGCTACAATATAGATAGCTAGAGTTTCACAGAGCTACACTATAGATAGCTAGAGTTTCACAGAGCTACACTATAGATAGCTAGAGTTTAACAGAGCTACAGTATAGATAGCTAGAGTTTCACAGAGCTACACTACAGATAGCTAGAGTTTCACAGAGCTACACTACAGATAGCTAGAGTTTCACAGAGCTACACTATAGATAGCTAGAGTTTCACAGAGCTACACTACAAAGAGCTAGAGTTTCACAGAGCTACACTACAGATAGCTAGAGTTTTACAGAGCTACACTATAGATAGCTAGAGTTTCACAGAGCTACACTACAGATAGCTAGAGTTTCACAGAGCTACACTACAGATAGCTAGAGTTTCACAGAGCTACACTACAGATAGCTAGAGTTTCATAGTGCTACACTACAGAGTCTGGATCAAAGAGAAAAAAACAGTAGTTTCTCAGAGCTACACTACAGATTCTGGATCAAAGAGAACAAAGTTTTAACCCAGGGGTGGACTTTATAGAGAGATCGTCAGTTGTTGTGTGTATGTGCGTGCGTGCCTCAGAAACTTCATACAAGGCTCTGAGTTGATGTGGTGAACACGACTGGAAGGTCCAATGCCAAGAAATTCATCAATAACAGGCAAAATATGAATACAGCTAATCAAAAAGAAAGCACCTTATGTTCAACATACTAGTTGCAATAACTGGACTGTCTGTTTGAGCAGATACAGTTGAAGTCGGAAGTTTACATACACTTAGGTTGGAGTCATTTAAAATAGTTTTTCAACCACTCCACACATTTCTTGTTAACAAACTATGGTTTTGGCAAGTCTGTTAGGACATCTACTTTGTGCATGACACAAGCAATTTTTCCAACAATTGTTTACAGACAGATTATTTCACTTGTAATTCACTGTATCACAATTCCAGTGGTCAGAAGTTTACATACACTAAGTTGACTGTGCCTTTAAACAGCTTGGAAAATTCCAGAAAATGATGTCATGGCTTTAGAAGCTTCTGATAGGCTAATTGACATCATTTCAGTCAATTGGAGGTGTACCTGTGGATGTATTTCAAGGTCTACCTTCAAACTAAGTGCCTATTTGCTTGACATCATGGGAAAATCAAAAGAAATCAGCCAAGACCTCAGAAAAAAAATTGTAGACCACAAGTCTGGTTCACCCTTGGGAGCAATTTCCAAACGCCTGAAGGTACCACGTTCATCTGTACAAACAATAGTACGCAAGTATAAACACCATGGGACCACACAGCCGTCATACCGCTCAGGAAGGAGACGCGTTCTGTCTCCTAGAGTTGAACGTACTTTGGTGCGAAAAGTGCAAATCAATCCCAGAATAACAGCAAAGGACCTTGTGAAGATGCTGGAGGAAACAGGTACAAAAGTATCTATATCCACAGTAAAAGGAGTCCTACAGTATATCGACATAACCTGAAAGGCCGCTCAGCAAGGAAAAAGCCACTGCTCCAAATCCGCCATAAAAAAAGCCAGGTTACGGTTTGCAACTGCACATGGGGACAAAGATCGTACTTTTTGGAGAAATGTCCTCTGGTCTGATGAAACAAAAATAGCACTGTTTGGCCATAATGACCATCGCTATGTTTGGAGGAAAAAGGGGAAGGCTTGCAAGCCGAAGAACACCATCCCAACCGTGAAGCACAGGGGTGGCAGCATCATGCTGTGGGGGTGCTTTGCTGCAGGAGGGACTGATGCACTTCACAAAATAGATGACATCATGAGGAAGGGAAATTATGTGGATATATTGAAGCAACATCTCAAGAATTCAGTCAGGAAGTTAAAGCTTGGTCGCAAATGGGTCTTCCTAATGGACTATGACCCCAAGCATACTTCCAAAGTTGTGGCAAAATGGCTTAAGGACAACAAAGTCAAGGTATTGGAGTGGCCATCACAAAGCCCTGAGTTCAATCCTATAGAAAATCTGTGGGCAGAACTGAAAAAGTGTGTGCGAGCAAGGAGGCCTACAAACCTGACTCAGTTACACCAGCTCTGTCAGGAGGAATGGGCCAAAATTCACCCAACTTATTGTGGGAAGCTTGTGGAAGGCTACCCGAAATGTTTGACCCAAGTTAAACAATTTAAAGGCAATGCTACCAAATACTAATTGAGTGTATGTAAACTTCTGACCCACTAGGAATGTGATGAAATAAATATAAGCTGAAATAAATAATTCTCTCAACTATTATTCCGACATTTCACATTCTTAAAATAAAGTGGTGATCATAACTGACCTAAGACAGTGAATTTTTACTAGGATTATATGTCAGGAATTGTGAAAAACTGAGTTTAAATGTATTTGGCTAAGGTGTATGTAAACTTCCGACTTCAACTGTAAAGACAAATAAAGACTGTTTCCAAAGACCTGCTGCCTGACCACCCATCCATATCTCTCTGGCCAACCAACGTTTCTTCTCCACAGTGATTCTGGAGTTTCCTCCCTCCCCGATGACTTCTAGAATGTGAACACATTCTGACCATTCTGATTTGTCCCAGAAACTGATGGGTTGGGCCAGAGCCGGCTTACATGATCATGTTATCAACTTTGCTAGATTTGTTAGAGACGGTCCAATCACTGATGAATTTGTTTTGTACAATGCCCCTCAATGACTTCTAGGAATGGCAGTTTCAGACTGAATTTACTGTACAGTGGGGAAAAAAGTATTTAGTCAGCCACCAATTGTGCAAGTTCTCCCACTTAAAAAGATGAAAGAGGCCTGTAATTTTCATCATAGGTACACGTCAACTATGACAGACAAATTGAGATTTTTTTTTACAGAAAATCACATTGTAGGATTTTTTATGACTTTATTTGCAAATTATGGTGGAAAATAAGTATTTGGTCACCTACAAACAAGCAAGATTTCTGGCTCTCACAGACCTGTAACTTCTTCTTTAAGAGGCTCCTCTGTCCTCCACTCGTTACCTGTATTAATGGCACCTGTTTGAATTTGTTATCAGTATAAAAGACACCTGTCCACAACCTCAAACAGTCACACTCCAAACTCCACTATGGCCAAGACCAAAGAGCTGTCAAAGGACACAAGAAACAAAATTGTAGACCTGCACCAGGCTGGGAAGACTGAATCTGCAATAGGTAAGCAGCTTGGTTTGAAGAAATCAACTGTGGGAGCAATTATTAGGAAATGGAAGACATACAAGACCACTGATAATCTCCCTCGATCTGGGGCTCCACGCAAGATCTCACACCGTGGAGTCAAAATGATCACAAGAACGGTGAGCAAAAATCCCAGAACCACACAGGGGGACCTAGTGAATGACCTGCAGAGAGCTGGGACCAAAGTAACAAAGCCTACCATCAGTAACACACTACGCCGCCAGGGACTCAAATCCTGCAGTGCCAGACATGTCCCCCTGCTTAAGCCAGTACATGTCCAGGCCCGTCTGAAGTTTGCTAGAGTGCATTTGGATGATCCAGAAGAGGATTGGGAGAATGTCATATGGTCAGATGAAACCAAAATATAACTTTTTGGTAAAAACTCAACTCATCGTGTTTGGAGGACAAACATTTACATTTTAGTCATTTAGCAGACGCTCTTATCCAGAGCGACTTACAGATAGTGAATACATATTATTTTTATACTGGCCCCCCGTGGGAATCGAACCCACAACCCTGGTGTTGCAAACGCCATGCTCTATCAACTGAGCTACATCCCTGCCGGCCATTCCCTCCCCTACCCTGGACGACGCTGGGCCAATTGTGCGCCGCCCATGAGTCTCCCGGTCGCGGCCGGCTGCGACAGAGCCTGGATTCGAACCAGGATCTAGTGGCACAGTTAGCACTGCGATGCTGTGCCTTAGACCACTGCGCCACTCAGGAGCAAAGAATGCTGAAACAAAGAATGCTGAGTTGCATCCAAAGAACACCATACCTACTGTGAATCATGGGGGTGGAAAGATCATGCTTTGGGGCTGTTTTTCTGCAAAGGGACCAGGACGACTGATTCGTGTAAAGGAAAGAATGAATGGGGCCATGTATCGTGAGATTTTGAGTGAAAACCTCCTTCCATCAGCAAGGGCATTGAAGATGAAACGTGGCTGGGTCTTTCAGCATGACAACGAAGGAGTGGCTTCGTAAGAAGCATTTCAAGGTCCTGGAGTGGCCTAGCCAGTCTCCAGATCTCAACCCCATGGAAAATCTTTGGAGGGAGTTGAAAGTCTGTGTTGCCCAGCGACAGCCCCAAAACATCACTGCTCTAGAGGAGATCTGCATGGAGGAATGGGCCAAAATACCAGCAACAGTGTGTGAAAACCTTGTGAAGACTTACAGAAAACGTTTGACCTGTGTCATTGCCAACAAAGGGTATATAACAAAGTATTGAGAAACTTTTGTTATTGACCAAATACTTATTTTCCAACATAATTTGCAAATAAATTCATTAAAAATCCTACAATGTGATTTTCTACAATATTTTTTTTCTTCTCATTTTGTCTGTCATAGTTGATGTGTACCTATGATGAAAATTACAGGCCTCTCCCATCTTTTTAAGTGGGAGAACTTGCACAATTGGTGGCTGACTAAATACTTTTTTCCCCCACTGTATGTAGCGATGAATAGAGCAGCGGAATTAAAATCAGGTTCAGTTGTCAGTCAAAAATACATGTATCTCATATATCTCCCTTCTCTCTAGTTACCCCACTAGGGACACACTCCATTAGCGACACACTGAGCATTACCTCATTAGGGTTAGGGTTACCCCATGTCTACAGTCTACAGCACAAATGTCTACACAGAGACAGTCCATGCCTCTCTCTCTCTCTCTCTCAATTCAATTCAATTTAAGGGCTTTATTGGCATGGGAAACGTGTGTTAACATTGCCAAAGCAAGTGAAGTAGATAGTAAACAAAAGTTAAATAAACAATAAATATTAACAGTAAACATTACACTCAGAAGTTTCAAAAGAATAAAGACATTTCAAATGTCATATTATGTATATATACAGTGTTGTAACAATGTGCAAATAGTTAAAGTACAAATGGGAAAATAAATAAACATAAATATGGGTTGTATTTACAATGGTGTTTGTTCTTCACTGGTTGCCCTTTTCTTGTGGCAACAGGTCACAAATCTTGCAGCTGTGATGGCACACTGTGGTTTTTCACCCAGTAGATAAGGGAGTTTATCAAAATTGGGTTTGTTTTCAAATTCTTTGTGGATCGCTGTAATCTGAGGGAAATATGTGTCTCTAATATGGTCATACATTTGGCAGGAGGTTAGGAAGTGCAGCTCAGTTTCCACCTCATTTTGTGGGCAGTGTGCACATAGCCTGTCTTCTCTTGAGAGCCAGGTCTGCCTACGGCGGCCTTTCTCAATAGCAAGGCTATGCTCACTGAGTCTGTACATAGTCAAAGCTTTCCTTAAGTTTGGGTCAGTCACAGTGGTCAGGTATTCTGCCACTGTGTACTCTCTGTTTAGGGCCAAATAGCATTCTAGTTTGCTCTGTTTTTTTGTTTGTTCTTTCCAATGTGTCAAGTAATTCTCTTTTTATTTTCTCATGATTTGGTTGGGCCTAATTGTGTTGTTGTTGTTGTTGTCCTGGAGCTGTGTGGGGTCTGTTTGTGTTTGTGAACAGAGCCCCAGGACAAGCTTACTTAGGGGACTCTTCTCCAAGTTCATCTCTCTGTAGGTGATGGCTTTGTTATGGAAGGTTTGGGAATCGCTTCCTTTTAAGTGGTTATAGAATTTAACGGCTCTTTTCTGGATTTTGATAATTAGCGAGTATTGGCCTAATTCTGCTCTGCATGCATTATTTGGTGTTTTACGTTGTACACGGAGGATGTTTTTGCAGAATTCTGCATGCAGAGTCTCAATTTGGTGTTTGTCCCATTTTGTGAATTGTTGGTTGGTGAGCGGACCCCAGACCTCAGAACCATAAAGGGCAATGGGTTCT
The DNA here is from genome assembly GCF_964263955.1 of Coregonus lavaretus. Taxonomy (NCBI): domain Eukaryota; kingdom Metazoa; phylum Chordata; class Actinopteri; order Salmoniformes; family Salmonidae; genus Coregonus; species Coregonus lavaretus. Next base: position 306,905 of record NW_028159222.1, read on the forward strand.
ATAACTGATTCAAGTATTTTTAGCCAGATCCTAATTGGTATGTCAACTTTTATGTTCCTTTTGATGGCATAGAAGGCCCTTCTTGCCTTGTCTCTCAGAACATTCACAGCTTTGTTGAAGTTACCTGTGGCACTGATGTTTAGGCCAAGGTATGTGTCATTTTTTGTGTGCTCTAGGGCAACGGTGTCTAGATGGAATTTGTACTTGTGGTCCTGGCAACTGGACCTTTTTTGGAACACCATTATTTTTGTCTTACTGAGATTTACTGTCAGGGCCCAGGTCTGACAGCATCTGTGCAGAAGATCTAGGTGCTGCTGTGGGCCCTCCTTGGTTGGTGACAGAAGCACCAGATCATCAGCAAACAGTAGACATATTACTTCAGATTCTAGTAGGGTGAGGCCGGGTGCTGCAGACTGTTCTACTGCCCTCACCAATTCGTTGATATATGTTTGAAGAGGGTGGGGCTTAAATTGCATCCCTGTCTCACCCCACGGCTCTGTGGAAAGAAATGTTTGTGTTTTTTGCCAATTTTAACAGCACACTTGTTGTTTGTGTACATGGATTTTATAATGTTGTATGTTTTTCCCCCAACCCCACTTTTCATCAATTTGTATAGCAGACCCTCATTGCCAAATTGAGTCAAAAGCTTTTTTGAAATCAACAAATCATGAGAAGACATTGCCTTTGTTTTGTTTAGTTTGTTTGTCAATTAGGGTGTGCAGGGTGAATACGTGGTCTGTCGTACAGTAATTTGGTAAAAAGCCAATTTGACATTTGCTCAGTACATTGTTTTCACTGAGGAAATTAACTTGTCTGCTGTTAATGATAATGCAGAGGATTTTCCCAAGGTTGCTGTTGACACATATCCCACGGTAGTTATTGGGGTCAAATTTGTCTCCACTTTTGTGGATTGGGGTGATCAGTCCTTGGTTCCAAATATTGGGGAAGATGCCAGAGCTAAGGATGATGTTAAAGAGTTTAAATATAGCCAATTGTAATTCGTGGTCTGTATATTTTATCATTTAATTGAGGATACCATCAACACCACAGGCCTTTTTGGGTTGGAGGGTTTGTATTTTGTCCTGTATTTCATTCAATGTAATTTGAGAATCCAGTGGGTTCTGGTAGTCTTTAATAGTTGATTCTAAGATTGCATTTGATCATGTATATTTTTTTTGCTGTTTGACCTTTGTTATAGGGCCAAAAATGGTTGGAGAAGTGATTTACCCATACATCTCCATTTTGGATAAATAGCTCTTCGTGTTGTTGTTTGTTCAATTACATTGAGCTGATTTCTGACATGCTGTTCCTTCTTTTTCTGTAGTGTATTTCTCTCTCGCTCTCTCATTACAATTCTCTCCTTATCGCTCCCTATATGTCTGACTCCCTCTGGGTTTCTCTCTTTATCTCTCCCCATGTTCTCTCCCCACAGAGCTTGGCAAGCCAGAGAGAGAAACCTGTCTAACTCTACTCTCCCATGTAGCCTAGTGTTTTACATTTTAGTCATTTAGCAGACGCTCTTATTCAAAGCGACTTACAGTTTGTGAGTGCATACATTTTCATACTGGCCCCCCGTGGGAAACGAACCCACAACCCTGGCGTTGAAGCGCCATGCTCTACCAACTGAGCTACAGAGCTGGACTGAAGAAGAAACAGTCACATGCACTGTAAAAGTCTGTAGAACACTTCAGTGTCACTCTACTGCTAGTCAATAATATATTCTGTTATATCCATTCAATACGTAGACAAAAGGTGTAGGATTGCGGTATTGACTAGAATAATTCCCCGGGAGGTATCATGTTGCCCCTGTCAAACCTAGCAGAGACGAGTCACAGCACATATAGCTGCAAAAAGGTCAAGGCATTTCTTCTGATCCATCGGTAGTAGCATCTACAGCCTCCAGGCCTACAGGGACCCCAACCAGAAGGCATACTCAGTGTGTGTGTGTGTGTGTGTGTGTGTGTGTGTGTGTGTGTGTGTGTGTGTGTGTGTCGATGTGTTTAACTATACTTGTGGGGATCAGAAGTCCCCACAAGAATAGTAAACAAACAAAAATGTGACCAACTGGGGACATTTTGTTGATCCCCACAAGGTCAAATGCTATTTCTAGGGGGTTTAGGGTTAAGGTTAAAATTAGTGTTAGGGTTAGAATTAGGTTTAAGGATAGGGATAGGAGCTAGGGTTAGTTTTAGGGTTAGTTTTAGGGTTAGGAGCTAGAGTTAGGTTTAAGGTTAGGGTTAAGGTTAGGTTTTTGTGTTAAGGTTAGGGTTTGGGTTAAGATTAGGGTAAGGATACGGGTTAGGGTTAGGGTTAGGGGTTAGGGGTTAAGGAAAATAGGATTTTGAATGGGACTGAATTGTATGTCCCCGAAAGGTTAGCTGCGCAAGACTGTGTGTGTGTGTGTGTGTGTGTGTGTGTGTGTGTGTGTGTGTGTGTGTGTGTGTGTATGTGTGTGTGTGTGTGTGTGTGTGTAGTGTGGAGAGGTATCAGAAAGAAATGGAGTTGAGAGAAGGAAAAAGACAGAGAACAGAACAGAGGCTTCAGTACAGATAGCTAGTCAAACCTTATACTGGCTACAGATAGCTAGTAAATCTGTATACTGGCTACAGATAGCTAGTCAAACTGTATACTGGCTACAGATAGCTAGTCAAACTGTATACTGACTACAGATAACTAGTCAAACTGTATACTGGCTACAGATAGCTAGTCAAACTGTATACTGACTACAGATATCTAGTCAAACTGTATACTGGCTACAGATAGCTAGTCAAACTGGAACAGCATACAGATAGCTAGTCAAACTGTATACTGGCTACAGATAGCTAGTCAAACTGTATACTGGCTACAGATAGCTAGTCAAACTGTATACTGGCTACAGATAGCTAGTCAAACTGTATACTGTCTACAGATAGCTAGTCAAACTGTATACTGACTACAGATAACTAGTCAAAATTTATACTGACTACAGATATCTAGTCAAACGGTATACTGGCTACAGATAGCTAGTCAAACTTTATACTGTCTACAGATAGCTAGTCAAACTGTATACTGAATACAGATATCTAGTCAAACTGTATGCTGACTACAGATAGCTAGTTAAACTGTATACTGGCTACATATAGCTAGTCAAACTTTAAGCATGTTGATATCAATAATTAAAACCATTGTTGTGCAGTTTTCTGTAAATGATCATCTTATTGGTTAGAGTTTTACTGGAACTCAATCAATGTGGCCATAATACATTTGGAAATTAACACTGAAAGTGGAGCGAGGGTGGAGAGAACGGTGGGTGAGAGGATTAGACAGAAAGAGAGAGAGGTAAATAGAGAGAGCGTCACGATCGTTGAGAGACGGGTCAGACCAAGGTGCAGCGTGGTATGTGAACATGTTTATTAAATAATAACCAACCAAACAACGTAACGTGACGTGACGTGACGTGACGTGACGTCCAAGGCTATACAAAATACAAGCCTAACACAGGAACAAGATCACACAAACATAGTAGGCAACTGGGCAATCAGAGACAACGAGCGACAGCTGCCTCTGATTGGGAACCATACCTGGCCAAGCATAGAAATATAAATCCTAGATCGTAACCATAGAAATAATAACATAGAACTTCCACACCCTGACACAACTAACAAGAGTTCTGTACGTCAGGGCGTGAGAGAGAGAGAGAGAGAGAGAGAGAGAGAGAGAGAGAGAGAGAGAGAGAGAGACAGAGACAGAGAGAGGAAGAGAGTAGAGAGAGAGAGAGAGAGAGAGAGGTATTTCTCTCTTTCTGTCTCCACCACTCCATCACCTTACACTGTAAAACCAAGTATTTAGGATCTGAACACATAACTAAACTCTTTTCTGTAACACTTTTTAAACTCATCAAGGCATTTAGAATTTCAATGAAAATGCGTCAGATTGTAAACACCAGAGCATGTTTATTGGCTGTAACACTTTTTAAAAACATGAACACGTTTATTCAGCACAAGGCATCTAGGGTTTAAACACTAAACACTGGGGGTGTTGTTTTAACACGGTAGGGTGTAAAGCCGTATTTGCATATTTCCCCAGCATGCCTTTCAAGTGAATGTGAGAAACACCCACCCATGAATGTGTTTGTTAGTGACAGAGACATAATAATAATAATAAGCCATTTAGCAGACGCTTTTATCCAAAGCGACATACAGTCATGTGCGCATACATTTTTATGTATGGGTGGTCCCGGTGATCGAACCCACAACCCTGGCATTACAAGCACCATGCTCTACCAATTGAGCTACAGAGGACCACATGGTTCTTGCATTCAATAAATTGTAATCCTGAAGCCTTCACCAAGTGACTGCCTGAGTGAAGAAAACAATACTACTGGGTTCTCCGAACCCTGAAGGCCAGATGGAATACTACTGGATTCTCCAAACCCTGATGGAACCCTGAAGGCCAGATGGAATACTACTGGGTTCTCCAAACCCTGATGGAACCCTGAAGGCCAGATGGAATACTACTGGGTTCTCCAAACCCTGATGGAACCCTGAAGGCCAGATGGAATACTACTGGATTCTCCAAACCCTGATGGAACCCTGAAGGCCAGATGGAATACTACTGGGTTCTCCAAACCCTGATGGAACCCTGAAGGCCAGATGGAATACTACTGGATTCTCCAAACCCTGATGGAACCCTGAAGGCCAGATGGAATACTACTGGGTTCTCCAAACCCTGATGGAACCCTGAAGGCCAGATAGAATACTACTGGGTTCTCCAAACCCTGATGGAACCCTGAAGGCCAGATGGAATACTACTGGATTCTCCAAACCCTGATGGAACCCTGAAGGCCAGATGGAATACTACTGGGTTCTCCAAACCCTGATGGAACCCTGAAGGACAGATGGAATACTACTGGATTCTCCAAACCCTGATGGAACCATGAAGGCCAGATGGAATACTACTGGGTTCTCCAAACCCTGATGGAACCCTGAAGGACAGATGGAATACTACTGGATTCTCCAAACCCTGATGGAACCCTGAAGGCCAGACGGAATACTACTGGATTCTCCAAACCCTGATGGAACCCTGAAGGCCAGACGGAATACTACTGGATTCTCCAAACCCTGAAGGCCAGACGGAATACTACTGGGTTCTCCAAACCCTGATGGAACCCTGAAGGCCAGATGGAATACTACTGGGTTCTCCAAACCCTGATGGAACCCTGAAGGCCAGATGGAATACTACTGGGTTCTCCAAACCCTGATGGAACCCTGAAGGCCAGATGGAATACTACTGGGTTCTCCAAACCCTGATGGAACCCTGAAGGCCAGATGGAATCCTACTGGGTTCTCTAAACCCTGATCGAACCATGAAGGCTAGACGGAATACTACTGGGTTCTCCAAACCCTGATGGAACCCTGAAGGCCAGACGGAATACTACTGGGTTCTCCAAACCCTGATGGAACCCTGAAGGCCAGACGGAATACTACTGGGATCTTCAAACCCTGATGGAAACCTGAAGGCCAGATGGAATACTACTGGGTTCTCCAAACCCTGATGGAACCCTGAAGGCCAGATGGAATACTACTGGGTTCTCCAAACCCTGATGGAACCCTGAAGGCCAGATGGAATACTACTGGGTTCTCCAAACCCTGATGGAACCCTGAAGGCCAGATGGAATACTACTGGGTTCTCCAAACCCTGATGGAACCCTGAAGGCCAGATGGAATACTACTGGGTTCTCCAAACCCTGATCGAACCATGAAGGCTAGACGGAATACTACTGGGTTCTCCAAACCCTGATGGAACCCTGAAGGCCAGACGGAATACTACTGGGTTCTCCAAACCCTGATGGAACCCTGAAGGCCAGACGGAATACTACTGGGTTCTTCAAACCCTGATGGAACCCTGAAGGCCAGATGGAATACTACTGGGTTCTCCAAACCCTGATGGAACCCTGAAGGCCAGATGGAATACTACTGGGTTCTCCAAACCCTGATGGAACCCTGAAGGCCAGATGGAATACTACTGGGTTCTCCAAACCCTGATGGAACCCTGAAGGCCAGATGGAATACTACTGGATTCTCCAAACCCTGATGGAACCCTGAAGGCCAGACGGAATACTACTGGATTCTCCAAACCCTGAAGGCCAGATGGAATACTACTGGGTTCTCCAAACCCTGATGGAACCCTGAAGGCCAGATGGAATACTACTGGGTTCTCCAAACCCTGATGGAACCCTGAAGGCCAGATGGAATCCTACTGGGTTCTCTAAACCCTGATCGAACCATGAAGGCTAGACGGAATACTACTGGGTTCTCCAAACCCTGATGGAACCCTGAAGGCCAGACGGAATACTACTGGGTTCTCCAAACCCTGATGGAACCCTGAAGGCCAGACGGAATACTACTGGGATCTTCAAACCCTGATGGAAACCTGAAGGCCAGATGGAATACTACTGGGTTCTCCAAACCCTGATGGAACCCTGAAGGCCAGATGGAATACTACTGGGTTCTCCAAACCCTGATGGAACCCTGAAGGCCAGATGGAATACTACTGGGTTCTCCAAACCCTGATGGAACCCTGAAGGCCAGATGGAATACTACTGGGTTCTCCAAACCCTGATGGAACCCTGAAGGCCAGATGGAATACTACTGGGTTCTCCAAACCCTGATCGAACCATGAAGGCTAGACGGAATACTACTGGGTTCTCCAAACCCTGATGGAACCCTGAAGGCCAGACGGAATACTACTGGGTTCTCCAAACCCTGATGGAACCCTGAAGGCCAGACGGAATACTACTGGGTTCTTCAAACCCTGATGGAACCCTGAAGGCCAGATGGAATACTACTGGGTTCTCCAAACCCTGATGGAACCCTGAAGGCCAGATGGAATACTACTGGGTTCTCCAAACCCTGATGGAACCCTGAAGGCCAGATGGAATACTACTGGGTTCTCCAAACCCTGATGGAACCCTGAAGGCCAGATGGAATACTACTGGATTCTCCAAACCCTGATGGAACCCTGAAGGCCAGACGGAATACTACTGGATTCTCCAAACCCTGAAGGCCAGATGGAATACTACTGGGTTCTCCAAACCCTGATGGAACCCTGAAGGCCAGATGGAATACTACTGGGTTCTCCAAACCCTGATGGAACCCTGAAGGCCAGATGGAATACTACTGGATTCTCCAAACCCTGATGGAACCCTGAAGGCCAGATGGAATACTACTGGGTTCTCCAAACCCTGATGGAACCCTGAAGTCCAGATGGAATACTACTGGGTTCTCCAAACTCTGATGGAACCCTGAAGGCCAGACGGAATACTACTGGGTTCTCCAAACCCTGATGGAACCCTGAAGGCCAGACGGAATACTACTGGGTTCTCCAATCCCTGATGGAACCCTGAAGGCCAGACGGAATACTACTGGGTTCTCCAAACCCTGATGGAACCCTGAAGGCCAGATGGAATACTACTGGATTCTCCAAACCCTGATGGAACCCTGAAGGCCAGATGGAATAATACTTGGTTCTCCAAACCCTGATGGAACCCTGAAGTCCAGACGGAATACTACTGGATTCTCCAAACCCTGATGGAACCCTGAAGGCCAGATGGAATACTACTGGGTTCTCCAAACCCTGATGGAACCCTGAAGGCCAGATGGAATACTACTGGATTCTCCAAACTCTGATGGAACACTGAAGGCCAGATGGAATACTACTGGGTTCTCCAAACCCTGATGGAACCCTGAAGGCCAGATGGAATACTACTGGGTTCTCCAAACCCTGATGGAACCCTGAAGGCCAGACGGAATACTACTGGGTTCTCCAAACCCTGATGGAACCCTGAAGGCCAGATGGAATACTACTGGATTCTCCAAACCCTGATGGAACCCTGAAGGCCAGATGGAATACTACTGGGTTCTCCAAACCCTGATGGAACCCTGAAGGCCAGACGGAATACTACTGGATTCTCCAAACCCTGATGGAACCCTGAAGGCCAGATGGAATACTACTGGGTTCTCCAAACCCTGATGGAACCCTGAAGGCCAGATGGAATACTACTGGATTCTCCAAACCCTGATGGAACCCTGAAGGCCAGATGGAATACTACTGGGTTCTCCAAACCCTGATGGAACCCTGAAGGCCAGATGGAATACTACTGGGTTCTCCAAACCCTGATGGAACCCTGAAGGCCAGACGGAATACTACTGGGTTCTTCAAACCCTGATGGAACCCTGAAGGCCAGATGGAATACTACTGGGTTCTCCAAACCCTGATGGAACCCTGAAGGCCAGATGGAATACTACTGGGTTCTCCAAACCCTGATGGAACCCTGAAGGCCAGATGGAATACTACTGGATTCTCCAAACCCTGATGGAACCCTGAAGGCCAGATGGAATACTACTGGGTTCTCCAAACCCTGATGGAACCCTGAAGGCCAGATGGAATACTACTGGATTCTCCAAACCCTGATGGAACCCTGAAGGCCAGACGGAATACTACTGGGTTCTCCCAACCCTGATGGAACCCTGAAGGCCAGACGGAATACTACTGGGTTCTCCAAACCCTGGTGGAACCCTGAAGGCCAGACGGAATACTACTGGGTTCTCCAAACCCTGATGGAACCCTGAAGGCCAGATTGAATACTACTGGATTCTCCAAACCCTGATGGAACCCTGAAGGCCAGATGGAATACTACTGGATTCTCCAAACCCTGATGGAACCCTGTAGGCCAGACGGAATACTACTGGATTCTCCAAACCCTGATGGAACCCTGAAGGCCAGATGGAATACTACTGGGTTCTCCAAACCCTGATGGAATCCAGAAGGCCAGATGGAATACTACTGGATTCTCCAAACCCTGATGGAACCCTGAAGGCCAGATGGAATACTACTGGGTTCTCCAAACCCTGATGGAACCCTGAAGGACAGATGGAATACTACTGGGTTCTCCAAACCCTGATGGAACCCTGAAGGCTAGACGGAATACTACTGGGTTCTCCAAACCCTGATGGAACCCTGAAGGCCAGACGGAATACTACTGGGTTCTTCAAACCCTGATGGAACCCTGAAGGCCAGATGGAATACTACTGGGTTCTCCAAACCCTGATGGAACCCTGAAGGCCAGATGGAATACTACTGGATTCTCCAAACCCTGATGGAACCCTGAAGGCCAGATGGAATACTACTGGATGCTCCAAACCCTGATGGAACCCTGAAGGCCAGATGGAATACTATTGGGTTCTCCAAACCCTGATGGAACCCTGAAGGCCAGATGGAATACTACTGGGTTCTCCAAACCCTGATGGAACCCTGAAGGCCAGATGGAATACTACTGGATTCTCCAAACCCTGATGGAACCCTGAAGGCCAGATGGAATACTACTGGGTTCTCCAAACCCTGATGGAACCCTGAAGGCCAGACGGAATACTACTGGGTTCCTCAAACCCTGATGGAACACTGAAGGCCAGACGGAATACTACTGGATTCTCCAAACCCTGATGGAACCCTGAAGGCCAGATGGAATACTACTGGGTTCTCCAAACCCTGATGGAACCCTGAAGGCCAGATGGAATAATACTGGGTTCTCCAAACCCTGATGGAACCCTGAAGGCCAGATGGAATACTACTGGGTTCTCCAAACCCTGATGGAACCCTGAAGGCTAGACAGAATACTACTGGGTTCTCCAAACCCTGATGGAACCCTGAAGGCCAGACGGAATACTACTGGGTTCTCCAAACCCTGATGGAACCCTGAAGGCCAGATGGAATACTACTGGATTCTCCAAACCCTGATGGAACCCTGAAGGCCAGATGGAATACTACTGGATTCTCCAAACCCTGATGGAACCCTGAAGGCCAGATGGAATACTACTGGGTTCTCCAAACCCTGATGGAACCCTGAAGGCCAGATGGAATACTACTGGGTTCTCCAAACCCTGATGGAACCCTGAAGGCCAGATGGAATACTATTGGGTTCTCCAAACCCTGATGGAACCCTGAAGGCCAGACGGAATACTACTGGGTTCTCCAAACCCTGATGGAACCCTGAAGGCCAGATGGAATACTACTGGATTCTCCAAACCCTGATGGAACCCTGAAGGCCAGATGGAATACTACTGGGTTCTCCAAACCCTGATGGAACCCTGAAGGCCAGACGGAATACTACTGGGTTCTCCAAACCCTGATGGAACCCGGAAGGCCAGATGGAATACTACTGGATTCTCCAAACCCTGATGGAACCCTGAAGGCCAGATGGAATACTACTGGATTCTCCAAACCCTGATGGAACCCTGAAGGCCAGATGGAATACTACTGGGTTCTCCAAACCCTGATGGAACCCTGAAGGACAGATGGAATACTACTGGGTTCTCCAAACCCTGATGGAACCCTGAAGGTTAGACGGAATACTACTGGGTTCTCCAAACCCTGATGGAACCCTGAAGGCCAGACGGAATACTACTGGGTTCTTCAAACCCTGATGGAACCCTGAAGGCCAGATGGAATACTACTGGGTTCTCCAAACCCTGATGGAACCCTGAAGGCCAGATGGAATACTACTGGATTCTCCAAACCCTGATGGAACCCTGAAGGCCAGATGGAATACTACTGGATGCTCCAAACCCTGATGGAACCCTGAAGGCCAGATGGAATACTATTGGGTTCTCCAAACCCTGATGGAACCCTGAAGGCCAGATGGAATACTACTGGGTTCTCCAAACCCTGATGGAACCCTGAAGGCCAGATGGAATACTACTGGATTCTCCAAACCCTGATGGAACCCTGAAGGCCAGATGGAATACTACTGGGTTCTCCAAACCCTGATGGAACCCTGAAGGCCAGACGGAATACTACTGGGTTCCTCAAACCCTGATGGAACACTGAAGGCCAGACGGAATACTACTGGATTCTCCAAACCCTGATGGAACCCTGAAGGCCAGATGGAATACTACTGGGTTCTCCAAACCCTGATGGAACCCTGAAGGCCAGATGGAATACTACTGGGTTCTCCAAACCCTGATGGAACCCTGAAGGCCAGATGGAATACTACTGGATTCTCCAAACCCTGATGGAACCCTGAAGGCCAGATGGAATACTACTGGGTTCTCCAAACACTGATGGAACCCTGAAGGCCAGATGGAATACTACTGGGTTCTCCAAACCCTGATGGAACCCTGAAGGCCAGATGGAATAATACTGGGTTCTCCAAACCCTGATGGAACCCTGAAGGCCAGATGGAATACTACTGGGTTCTCCAAACCCTGATGGAACCCTGAAGGCTAGACAGAATACTACTGGGTTCTCCAAACCCTGATGGAACCCTGAAGGCCAGACGGAATACTA